>NC_142799.1:5489518-5513518 GCF_049724085.1 Artemia sp. Qi Xiang Cuo
CTAAAACTAAACACTAATCTAAAACTAAACTAAACTAACTAAAACTCTAAACTAAAACTAAACACTAATCTAAAACTAAACTAAAACCAAACTAAGCTACTAAATTAAAACTCTAACTAAAACTCTTTAGCAAACTGTAGCTAAACTAAAACTGTAATCTAAACTAAACTAAAAGTAAACTAAAACTAAAACTACAAATCTAGACTAAACTAAAACTAAACTAAACTAACTAAAACTAAACACTAATCTAAAACTAAACTAAACTATAACTCTAACTAAAACTAAACAATAAACTAAAACTAAAATAAACTAACTAAAACTCTAAACTAAAACTAAACACTAATCTAAAACTAAACTAAAACCAAACTAAGCTACTAAATTAAAACTCTAACTAAAACTCTTTAGCAAACTGTAGCTAAACTAAAACTCTAATCTAAACTAAACTAAAAGTAAACTGAAACTAAAAATCTAGAATAAACTAAAACTAAACTAACTAAAACTAAACTAAAAATAAATTTTAATCTCTAAACTACTAAACTATAGCTCTAACTAAAACTAAACACTAATCTAAAACTAAACTAAACTAAATAAAACTCTAAACTAAAAATAAACACTAATCTAAAACTAAACTAAAACCAAACTAAGCTACTAAATTAAAACTCTAACTAAAACTCTTTAGCAAACTGTAGCTAAACTAAAACTATAATCTAAACTAAACTAAAAGTAAACTAAAACTAAAAATATAGACTAAACTAAAACTAAACTACTAAACTATAACTCTAACTAAAACTAAACACTAATCTAAAAATAAACTAAAACCAAACTCTAACTAAAACTAAACACTAATCTAAAACTAAACTAAACTAACTAAAACTCTAAACTAAAACTAAACACTAATCTAAAACTAAACTAAAACCAAACTAAGCTAATAAATTAAAACTCTAACTTAAACTATTTATCAAACTGTAGCTAAACTAAAACTCTAATCTAAACTAAACTAAACTAAAAGTAACTAAAACTAAAAATCTAGACTAAACTAAAACTAAACTAAACTAACTAAAACTCTAAACTAAAACTAAACACTAATCTAAAACTAAACTAAACTATAACTCTAAATAAACTAAACACTAATATAAAACTAAACTAAACTAACTAAAACTCTAAACTAAAACTAAACACTAATCTAAAACTAAACTAAAACCAAACTAAGCTAATAAATTAAAACTCTAACTAAAACTCTTCAGCAAACTGTAGCTAAACTAAAACTCTAATCTAAACTAAACTAAAAGTAAACTAAAACTAAAAATATAGACTAAACTAAAACTAAACTAACTAAAAATAAACTAAAAATAAATTATAATCTCTAAACTACTAAATTATAACTCTAACTAAAACTAAACACTAATCTAAAACTAAACTAAAACCAACTGCTAAATTAAAACTCTAACTGAAACTCTTTAGCAAACTGTAGCTAAACTAAAACTCTAATCTAAACTAAACTAAAAGTAAAATAAAACTAAACAAAATATAAATTATAACAAAAAACTAAACATTAAACTAAAACTAAACTAAAATCTAAACTAAACCAAACTAAAACTAAACTAAAATAAAGGTAATAAATAAACTTAGAATAAACTAAAAATCTAAACTAAATAGGTAATAAAATAATAAACTAAAAATCTAAACTAGTCCAACCTGCAATCCTCTTTTTCTAATATTTCCGCCCTCCTGATTGACTTAGAAGGAGATGTAAGCAAGCCCTCTGATTGGCTGAGAAGGAAACACGTGATCTAACTGTTTCCGGGAAACTCATAACTTTTGGCTCGAGCAACAACAACAAATACTATTTCTGGATCATAACATTCGCTGAGAGCATGCACTTGGCCAAAAACAACAACAACATTGACCTTGACATTTGCCTCGAGCAACAACAACAAATACTATTTCTGGATACCATGACATTCGCCTCGAGTATGTACATGTCCACAACAACAGCAAATACTGTTTCCTATTTCTGGACACCTTGACAATCGCTGAGAGCGTGCACTTACAACAACAACAACATCGACCTTGACATTCTCTGAGAGAATGCACTTACAACAACAACAACATCGACCTTGGAAATTTAGGTCATTGACACCATTAACCACGTGTTCTCCCTAGGGGGGCTATGCCCATATTTGGTGTTCGCGTGGGAGTTTTAAAAAAAAGTGTCCGGATCGGGATTCGAAGGGGTGGTGTTATCGTGGGAGTCAATAAGGCCTTTCTACTTTTATACTTCAAACGAATTATATTACAAATATTTTCTTTTCCAGTTCTTACAGTGAAATAAATTCTTGAACTGATGGATCTTTCAACAATTAATATCATTATATACCTCGTATCAAATATTCAATTTGATGTTGTTTATGCTTACCAAGACTGTTCAAGACGCATATAGTTTTCAGTTAAGCGCCAATGACGCAGTAGGTCTTAGACTTTTACAATGAGAGAAGGAGGCGATACCCAAACTCTTGTTTGTAGTGATTTTTGTTCGTTTCGACCTTGATTTGCACATTCAATTTAAGTTTCACTCGTTTTAATATTTATTAATTCATTTACATTAATATCTATTGTATGTTTGTTTGCATTGATTGTTTATTTAATTTCTGTTCGATTTAGCTTTCATTTATACTTCGATAGCAAAATTTATTTTTTCGTTTCAAGCTTGATTTTCGTATTCAATCTAAGCATTATTCGCTTTAAGATCTATTTATTCATTTATATTATTACTTGTTGTATGTTTTTTGCTATGCTCTATGCTCTTTTTCGTTTATGCTCTCCAAGACTGATCAAGACAAATATAGTTTTCAGTATAGTGCCAATGACATAGTAGGTTTTAGACTTTTACAGTGAGAGAAGGAGGCGATACTCAAACTCTTGTTTGTAGTGATTTTTTTTTTTTTCGTTTTAAGCTTGATTTTCATATTCAAACTAAGCATTATTCGCTTTAAGATCTATTTATTCATTTATATTATTACTTGTTGTATGTTTTTTGCTATGATTGTTTATTTTATTTCTGTTCGTTTTGGGTTTCATTTATTCTTTAATAGTAATTTCTGGTCGTTTAAAGTCTGAATTTTAAGAGGTATTTGTAATTTCTGAGCTTAAATTTAAAATGGCCTTTACTTTTCTTTGAAAAACATATTTTTGGGAAAGTTTTTTTTTATTAGTTTTGTTCGTTTTTGATTGCAAAAAGTTTCAGGTTTTTAAAAATTCCTTATTTAAAAATAAAACTTTAAAAACAGAAAATCAAATGTTAATCAAAGTATCAAAACTGATACCAAAGTAACAATATCACAGTGAAAAAATGGGTTTGTGTGTACCTCGGAGTTTTTGTTATCTGATGTTTGAGCTATTTTTAACAGACTGGCTATTTAAAATTTTTATCGGATGGGTTTGGGGAAAAAAGGGCGTGGAGGGGACTAATTGCGCTTCGATCTCTTTTGACTATTTAAAATGAACTAGAAATTTCTATTTTCAATCAAATGAGCCCTCTTTGAAGTTTATATGAGCATCCCTTCTATAAGAACCATATATACCCCGAACACCGGAGTTTTGTTATCTGACCTTTGAACTATTTAAAAAAATGGCTATTTCAAAATTTGTATCGGATGGGTTTGGGGAAAAAGGAAGTGATGGGCGAGGTTTAGGGGCCCTCCTATCTCTTTTGGCTCTTAAAAGATGAACTAGAACTTTCAATTTCCATTCAAATCTGTCCTCTCTGAAGTTTATACGAGTATCCCTTCCGTAAGAACCATATATACCCCCAGGGCATAACTTGCAACGCCTGCCCCCGGGCCCAGGGTGGTTTTGTTGACACTGGAGTTTTTTTAATTTGACCTTTGAACTGTTTTTAACAAAATGGCTATCTCAAAATTTTTATCGGATGCACTTAGGGGACAAGGACGTGGGGGGATATTTGCCCTCTGATTTCTTTTGACTCTTAAATACTGAGCTAGAACTTTAAATTTCCAACCAAATGAGCCCTCTCTGAAGTTCATCCGAACATCCCTTCCATAACAGCTATATATGCCTCCAGGTATAACATACAACGCCTACCCTGGGCCCTGAAGGATTTTGTCGACCCCGGAGTTTTCGTTACATGATCTTTGAACCATTTTGAAAAAAAGGCTCTCTCAAAGTTCTTATCGGATGGGTTTGAAGAAAAAAGGGCATGGAGGGGAAGCTAGTTGCCCTCCGATATCTTTTGACTCTTAAAAACTGAACTAGAACTTGTATTTTCCAATCAAATGAGGCCTCTCCGAAGTTTATACGGGCATACCTTCCATAAGTACCATATATGTCCCCAGAGCAATACTTACAATGCCTGCCCCGGGCCCTGGAGGGTTGCGTTGACACAGGAGTTTTTCTTGTCGGACTTTTGAACTATTTTTAACAAAATGGCCATACGTAAAGTAGTTTTTGTTATATGATCTTTGAACTATTTTAAAAAAATTACTACCTCAAATTTTTTATCAGATGTATTTGGGGAAGATGTGCTTGGGGGGGCCTAGTTGCCCTCCGATCCCTTTTGACTCTTAAAAGGGCACCATAACTCTCGATTTACAATCGAATGAGCCCCCTTTGAAGTTTATACGACGACCTCTTCTATATGAAGTGCCTCTGGGAAAAAATTAGTAGAGTTTGGGGGGAGGCTAGCTGCCCTTCGATCACTTTTGACTCTTCAAAAGTGAATTTCAAATTTCAATTTCCAATCAAATGAGCCCTCTTTGAAGTTTATACGAGCATCCCTTCCCTAACAACCCTATATGCCCCCAGGGCATAACTTATAACGCTTACCCCCGGGCCCCTGGGGGTTGTGTCAACACCGCAGTTTTGTTATCTGAACTTCGAACTATTTTGAACAAAATTTCTATCTCAACATTTTTATCTGATGCATTTAGGGCGTGGAAGGAGGAGGGGTAGTTGCCCTCAGATCACCTTTGACTCTTAAAAACTGGACGAGGACTTTCAATTTCCAATCAAAGGAGACCTATCCGAAGGTTATACAAGCATCCCTTCCATAAGAACTATATATGCTCCCAGAGCATTACTTAAAACGCCTGCCTCTGGGCCCTGGGCGTTTCTGTCGACACAGAAGTTTTTCTTATCTGACCTTTGAACTATTTTTAATGAAATGGCTATTTTAGAAATTTTATCGGATGGGCTTGGGGAAAAAAGGGTGCGTGGGGGGGGGGGCTAGTTGCCCTCGCATATGTTTTGACTTTTAAAAAGTGAACTAGAACTTTCAATTTCCCATCAAATGAGCCCTCTCTGAAGTTTAATCGAGCAGCCCTTTCATAAGGGCAATATATGCCCCCAGGACAACACTTACAACGCCTATCCCCCGGGCTCTGGAGGTTTGTGCTGAAACCAGAGTTTTTTATCCAATATTTTTTAATAGTTTTTAAAAAATTAGCTATCTCAAAATTTGTAGCGGATGGTCTTTGGGAAAAAAGGGCGTGGGGAGTCCTTAAATTTACTGCGTCATTGGTGCTTTACTGAAAACTATATGCGTCTTGAACAATCTTGGAAAGTATAAACAAGATTGAATTGAATATTTGATATATAATGAAATTAATTGTTGAAAGATCCATCAATTCAAGAATTTATTTCACAGTAAATTTTATTTTTATTTTCAATGCTGTATTTTTATTTCAACCCCTAATATATACTCCCCCTCCAGACCCTCTTAGTAAGTTTCTTAAATCGTCTACTCATCTTAAAAGTAAAAGATAATTGCAAAACAAATTAACTAAACTAAAAAAATTTCAACTAAAAATCTATCAAAAATTAAGCTTGAACGATCAGCAAATTTGAATTGAACCTTCAAACTTCCTTCTACCATGAAGCCTGTGTGCTAGTTCTAACGGCGGTAATTGAAGAGTAGGGACTTTCTTGCCTCCTTAGTTTTTTGCTCCTGCCGAGGTTTTGAAAAACACCTTGTTTTGTCATTTCATTGGAAAAGCCACTTTTTTCATTCAAAAAAGTGGTGGAAACAACCGAAAGTGCACTTTGTGGGAATCTGTTATCAAGTCAATTTTATAAAGTCGATTAGGTATAAATATAAGCTTTTAAGTTAGCCCTTAATCAGCTCTCTCATGTTACAGTAGCCTTCTAGTTTCTGCTATTCAGTAGGTGATTTATAAAACCATGTCTTCATTATGGCTTTTTCAGGCGAAGTCCGCCAAGTAAAAACAGCTTGTTGTTCATCGAAAAAATAACCGTTCCTGAAAAACATGTATTGTTTTGTGAATTATTAATAAAGAATTTTGTATTATAGACTAAAATTTTTTTGTAGCTATCAAGGTTGTTTGTAGTATTTTCTAGAGGTGTCTTTTCTCCCCTAGTTCGGTGATAATTAGAAATTATATTAAAAATAAGTTTTCAACTGAAACTAAGAAGTGACATTAAACTTGAAACGAACATACATTATTCAGTATAAATAAAAAAAAGAGATCATGGCAATGTTGTTTCTACATTCAATTTTAATTAAAAACGAACAAAGATTAATTTTAAAAAACAAAATTTTTCCAAGGGAAGTAAGAGTGAAGTTGAAACTTAAAACGGACAAAAATTATTACTTCAGAGCCTATCTAATGTATATCAATAAAACTAGTACAAATAAACCAACTAATTATGTTTCTCTATGCTTTTAGGGTTATAGAAAACTAGCGCTTTACTGAAAACACAAAATAATATAGGAGATTTGGTACTGTAAAAGTAAACCAATTAAGGATACTTTTTACAGAATATAAATATTATCAATCTTTTTTTGGATCAATCCCTTTCAAGATAAAGCAACAATCCATTTTAATATTGTTAATTTATTTTTTTTATTTTATTTTTGTTTACGTTTAATTTGGCATCACTTCAGCACAATGACTCAGTTCAATCACTGGCTCTCATTTTGGTTATGAAAAGGACATGTCATGATTAGTTTGTGCACAAGTTCGAAGTAAAGTCTTCTTGATAGTATTAGGACTATGGCCAAGCTTTAAAATTTGTATCATAGCTTGAAATTCACTGTTGTATAGAGAGAAATAATCCGATTTTCATAGTTTATATTATGTCTTATTTTGATCTTCGTTTCAAGTAATACTAAAGCATATTTCTTACATTTTAAGACTGTATATTACTCACTATTGGTATTATTGCTGGCAAGACCAAAATTCTACCTGATAAATCAATCCAATATTTCTGTATGCTGATCAATTACTTCGCGGTTATTAAAAAATATTTTAATTTTACGCTTATGTTCTTGAGGTAACTTTAATTGTATATTGAAAGTTACTGATGTCACAACTGGTGTAAGACTATGAAAAGCTTTATAGATTAGTTTATTGTTGTCAGGCTACATACTCACTTTGGACTCCAAATCAATATTCTTGTTTTGTATGCTCGACTTTTGTGTTTTCAATAAAGCGCTTGTTTTCTATATCCCTAAAAGCATAGAGAAACATAATTAGCTTGTTTATTCGTACTAGTTTTATTGATATATATTAGATGGGCCGTGTAGTAATTATTTTGTCCGTTTTAAGTTTCAACTTCGCTCTTTATTTCCATCGGGAAAACTTTGTTGTTTTAAATTAATGAATCATTTAAGAAAAAATTTAAATTAATGAATTATTTAAGAAAAAATAGCTATCGTAGTTACTGCTAGTGTCACATCTAATTCACGCTACCTTTTATTTCATTATTAGCGCTAAGTACAATTTATTACACTAGTAAAAAAGGAACGAATGAATTACTGAAACAATTAGTTTTACAGTGCATTGGTTCAAGCTTGTTCTTGTGGTGTGCGTTTTGGTTGACTGTAACGGTGGGGGTAGTAGGGAAAGGTGTTATCACTCATAAGCACGGAGTTTCCAAACATACACGTCCGATAGTACTTGTGTTCTTTAAGAGTTGGGATTCTTATAGCTGCAAAGGCAGATTCATAAATGACGTAGGCTACTTAGTTCCAAGGATGATTTTTAAGGCTCTTTTACTGCACTTTTTCAATTTCATCGTTTAGGTAGATGGCAGACGTTATGCACTTGTGGAAAGCAAGCTCTACGGTGTTGCAACAGGTTTAAGCAAGCCCAACAAAATCTGTAAAATACTATGAATGTTCTAACAATTTGCCATTCCTTTCATCTAATCTGACCAAGGACAAACAATCTTCATGAAACTGTTGACTACCTGGTGAATATGAAATTTTTCAGTTTCGAACTTGCCACCTTTTTCGTAGATTTCTCGACCTGGTTAAGTCAAGTAGCCCACCATGATTTTTTCCATTGATTTTTTTTTACCCGTCTCAAGGTAACGTTTCCACAAAATCCTTTGTAGGCCCAAAACTTACTGCATTTGTATTTTTTTTCAAAAAAAAACACTTTGTCCTCGTTGATGCACGTTCCAAAGCTTTCTACCAATTGTTTTGACTGTCGTTTTTCACCATCAAACTGAAGATGGAACAACAGCAATTTATCAAACAGTTTGTAGTTACGAACTGTAAGTAAGGAGCGACCAGGCTCAATAGTAACCGAAACTTCTAAAAAACGGAATTTTGATGCCAATTGATGTATTAAAAGAACTGGCTTATAGTGCTATTTTAAATATATAAGTTTCATTAAGCTTAGTCTTACCAATTAGAGGCTACGAGCCTGAGAAAATTTGCCTGATTTACGAAAAAAGGGGAAACAACCCTTAAAAGTATTAGAGTCTTAATGAAAATCCCACTAGCCTATCAGATTCAGCGTATCAGAAAACCCTATTGTAGTGGTTTCAAGCTCCTACCTGCAAAAATTTGGAATTTTGTATTTTTTAGCCAGAAGAAAGATTACGGATGCGTGTTTATTTATTTCTCTATCCCCCCCCCCCCACCCAGGAGTGATTGCATTGACCCAGTGGTCCTAAATTATTTTAGAGGGCTCATTCGAACGGGAATTAAAAGTTTTAGTGCCCTTTTGATGCGAAAAAAGATTGGAGGGCAACCTGGCCCCCTCCCCCGCCTCTTTTTTCCTTAGTCTCCCGATCAAAATTATGAGATATCCATTTTGCTCATCATAGTCGAAAGGCCCGATAACTATGCCTTTGGAGATAAAATGACCCCCCACAGCCCCAGGGGAAAGGTCTCTAAATTATAAAATTTGCCCATTTTTTACACATAGTATTTGTTATTGCGAAGTGTGTATACATTTTCGGGTGGGGGCGAATTTTTTACCGGGTGTTTTTTCACGGGAAAATTTTCTATGGGGAGGACAGTTTTCATGGGTTGAACTTGTCAGGAGAAATTATACGGTGTGGCAATTTGCCAGAATTCCTAAACAAAACTTCTTTTTAAATGTCTTGTTTTCTATTTTCGGTCTCAATTTTACGCGTGGAGTTCTAAAAGGTAACCGTCCGGCGTAGATTTTCACCGAAATTAAATTGTCTTGAGGATTATTTTGTGGGGAGGAGGTTTCTCCATGGAGGTGGGGCCAAATTTCCCGGCATTACTTAAAACAATCAGAAATTAAATTAAAAAAAAAACAAGTTTTTTAAACTGAAAGTAAGAAACGGCATTAAAACTGAGAACGGACAGAAGTTTTTACATGTATGAAGGGTTCTACCTGCTCCTCACTCCCTCACTCTTAACACTAAAGTTATAATTTTGTCCAAATACAATAAGCACGACTCCAGAAACACAAAGGTCGTTTACTTAGAAAAATAGGAAGCTTTTTTTAAAGTACTAAAAAAGTTTAGTGTAAAGAGCGGGGTATTTAGGAGGGGGCAATCACTTTCATACACGTAATTATTTCTGTTCGTTTTAAGTTTTAATGTTGCTCCTTACTTTCATTTGCAAAAAAAAAATTTTTTTTTTTAATTTAATCAGATTTAAAACCCATATTGTGCTTAACAAATTCTACTGTAGATTGATTCAAATTTGTTTTCGGTTGACCTAGGTTGAACCCAGGGCTCAACTTGAATAAAGCCTTTTATAATTAATTTGCCACGAAAACTATGAACGCAACAACTATGCGTATATTCATTCGAAATGTCTGTTATTTTGGCTTTTCTGCGCAGTTTGCAAAATTCAAAAAGTGGTGTATAGCATAATATGAACTTTATCAGAGAAGAATCATAGGCAGCGCAATCGCGCTGCCTAAGTAAAGGACGATGTGGGCACAAGGTATTATTTATTTTTGGTCTTAGACCAGGACACTTCGTATCGAAGGAGCTGTCGTAGAAACTTCAGAAAGGGCTCATTCGATTGGAAATTGCAGCGGTTTGTGCCCTTTTTAATAGCCGAAAGTGATTGGAAGGCAAATAACACCCCTTCCACGCCCACTATTTCCCCAAATACATCCAATCAAAATTTTTAGATAACCATTTTGTTCAGCGTAGTTGATTTTCCATATAGAAATTATGTTTTGAGGAGGGCATTCCCCCACAGCCCTCAGGGCAAGGGTTGTAAGCTATGCCCTTAGGACATATAAGAACGATGTTGGCACATTGTGTTATTTTTTTTCCTTTAGACCAGGGCACTTCGTATGGAAGACGTTGTCGTACAAACTTCGAAAAGGACTCATTCCATTGGAAATTGAAGTGGCTTGTGCCCTTTTTAATAGTCGAAAGTAATTGGAAGGCAACTAACAACCCTTCCAACCCCATCATTTCTCGAAACACATCCAATCAAAATTTTGGGATAGCCGTTTTGTTCAGCGTAGTTGATTTCCAGACATAAATTATGTTTTTGAGCAGGACAATCCCCAGAGCCCTCAGGGCAAGGGTTGTAAGTTATGCCCTAGGGGCATATAAGGTTTTTATAGAAAGTGTTGTCGTAGAAACTTCAAAAAGGGCTCATTCGATTGGAAATTGAAATGGCTAGCGCCTATTCTAATAGTCGAAAGTGATTTGAAGGCAATTAACACCGCTTCCACGCCCACCATTTCCCCAAACACATCCAATAAAAATTTGGAGATAGTCATTTTGTTCCACGCAGTTTGAAGTTCTGGAAATTATACATTTGAGCAAGACACTCCCCCCACTATCTTCAGGGCAAGGGTTATAAATTATGCTCTGGGGGCATATAAGGTTTTCATTGAAGTCGTTGTCGTAGAAACTTGAAAAAGGGCTCATTCGACTGGAAATTCAAAGGACTAGTTCCCTTTATAATAGTCGAAAGTGATTTGAGGGCAACCACCTTTTCCCCAAACACATCCAGTCAAAATTTTTAGATAGCTATTTTATTCAACGTAGTTGAAAGATTACAACCTCCCCCCCCCCACATCCCTCAGGGCAAGAGTTGTAAGTTATGACCTGAGGACATATAAGATTCTTATAGAAAGCGATGTTGTAGAAACTTCAAAAATGGCTCATTCAATTGGAAATTGAAAGGTGTCACACCCACCGTTTCCCCAAACACATCCAATCAAAATTTTGAGATACCCATTTTGTTCAACTTAGTTGAAAGTTCTGGAAATTAGGTCTTTTTGGATGATAACCCCCCTCAGAGCCCTCAGTTGTAAGTTATGTCATGGGGGGCATATAAGGTTTATATAGAAAGTTGTTGTAGAAGTTTCAAAAAGGGCTCCTTCGATTGGAAATTGAAAGGGCTAGTGCCCTTTTTAATACTTGAAAGTGAGTGGAGAGTAATTAACCCCCCTCTCCTCCCTAATTATCTAACCCCCTATCACTGAAAAAAATGCAAATGAATGTGCATTGCCAGTTTAAAATACATATGCTGATATTTAGTAATCAAAATGTTAATATTATTTGGTTTATTAAAGTTATAAGAGTAGAAACATTTATATTTTTCAGTAAAGTGCATATCATTTCCTAGCCTTGGGAAGGCATAGGTGTTTTGAGCTCAACTCATGTTAATTTCTGCTTTTTTTTAGTTTGACTCGGTTATTTATTGTAATTTTTGTCCATTTTGGGTTTCATTGATTTATCGATGCTGATTTGTGGTAGTTTCACGCTTAGTAGATTATTGGATTTTATTCATTTTCATTTTTGGTTAATGGAGTTCTTTACTTTTCTTTGAAAAACTTATTTTGCGGAAATTTTTTTTTTAATTAGTTTCAAAAAAGAAAGATGTTTGTTTTTTTACTGTAGTGAAGGTGTTTGTAGTTCGTACAAGGAATCTAGTCTTAAGCAAAAAATGATGTAAATGCTGATCAAAACTAACTGTGATATCAAATACATCAATTACAAAATCGTGTACATGTGAAAGAAAATCTGATATAGTATTAAAAAAAAAAACTAGAAATTTAGATATCGGTGTGCTGCACGACCACGTCTGAAGAAAATGCCATAAAATTCTTTAAAAAACTTTAAAATATTATAAAATACTTATTAATATCATTCCTAAAGATTAGTGCAGTGAAGAAAACAGTCACGCTATTGAAATACGATGAGCATATCTAATTTAGGCTATATATTTGTCCATTAGAGAGCGGAGGTAAAGTGAAGCACAGCGACCTTTTAGGAATGACGTAAGTGAGCATTTAAGGATACTTTGAAGTATTTTTCAGAAGTTTGAAGCATTTCCTTAAGAATGGTTTATACCCTATATTAATTCCAAAATTAATGAGGAATCATCTACATACACTTATTAAAGTAAAACCTAAGCGAATATTTCGGCTATATAACTAATATCTGTCTTCAGCAAAATATAATGCAAAGACCAAGACAAAGAAAGTATTGGAAAATTTGTCTCCCTCAATTTATGGAACTTTAACCTTTAGAGGGTTTGAGGGGGAACAACCGCACTCTTATTTGGGATAGTTTATGTCCCTTTTAAGCTTGGCTCGATCTTTGCTTCGATTTCTGTTGCTTTTAGATTTCATTTATGCATTCATAATAATTTTTGCATGCTATACTTGTATGTTTGACTTATTTTGTGCTTTTATTTTTACTCGCTTTGGGTGTTGCTCTGTACTTTCAGAGAATTTCAGCATTATCCAGAAGTCAAGGAGTGACAACTTCTTTACCGAAACTCAACCTGGTGGTTAGTAATTGAATCAGTTGTTCATCACTTCGAATAATGAACGGTGTTCACTGAGTTTTTTAAGATACCAATCTTAGAAGGGAAGGAGATAGGTGTTGTCCATCTTTCTATAGGCGTGTCTACTCGAGAAGTAATTTTTTCTAACTCGTTTTTTAAATGCATTTCACGCTATTTAGACTTTTAAACAAATTAAACATTTAATTTTAGACTGAAGACAAAAACTGTTAACAAATTAATATATACGCGTTCATCTGTTGAAAGTCCAAGAGCCAATTTCATCAGCAAAAGTAAGAATTTAAGAAGAAAAAACAGGTAGAATTTAAAGAAAACAATCGAACAAAACAAAAGCAAAAACAAACAAACTTTAAACAATGGAAATCAAATATTTCGACTCCACGTTGAGAAGCCTTTACAAATAGGGGAAAAAAGTTAAAGTTGAATTAAGTTAAATTCAACATATAAAGAAAAAGACGAAAAAAAAAACAGCCCACAAATAAAACCCAAACCTTAATAACCACGTATCTTTTATTTTTTTTTTTTTTTTGTGTGTTTTTTGTTTTGTCTTTTTCTTTATATGTTGCGTTTAGTGTAATGTAGCTTTATTTTTTATTTTTTCTCCGTTCATACAGGCTACCGAACGTGGAGTCGAAATATTCGATTTTTATTATTTATAGTTTTTTTTGTTCCACTGTTTTATTTAAATTATAGCCGTTTTTTCTCTCTGAAATTCTGTAAATGGAAAAGTAGCTTGGTCAAAGAAATTATTTCAGCAAAATTCAAGTTTAGCCCGAATAAATATGTCAATTTTTTAGGTCTTTGGAACTTCTGAAGCTAGGGACACATGTATCTTTATGGAGAATTTCAATTATGCCAACTTTAAAGTATCGAATAGAATGTGGTCTATAATCGAATAGAGTTGTGCGAAAAATGTGATTCAATCCTGCATTCTAGGGTTATAATGAGACAAAGGTTGAGATGACCAGGGCCCGTTTTGCAGATGAAGGATGACAGATTATCAAAGATATTCCTTGATGGCCAACCGTCTAGGGTCAAACAAAATGAAGGTGGTTCCCGAATGGGGTGGAAAGATGTCGCAAGAAAAGATTTAAGAGAAACGGGAACTTCTTGGAAGGGTGTAGAGGGAGGCTCTATATTGAGATAGAAGAGGAGTGTCTGTGGTTGTATCGGCCTCAGGTGCCTTGGTATGGCAAAGAGTTTTTAGTAGTAGCAGCAGTAGTAGAGTGTAACAGAGGAACAACAAGTGCAAGAAGTAAAAAAGAGCAGTTTGGCGTTTTACGTCTAGCTGCAATCAGAGACAAAATTTTGGGTCAGCTCAAGACAATGTTTATCGGATTTAGCTGAAAGACTTGAATCTTACCAATTGTACTTAAAACTAGGCAAGTAAAGTCGGTTAAAGATGTTTGAAACCTCGGTTAAAGGTGTTTGAAGAATGGCTCAGTCATATTCATTTTGACACCTTAACCATAGATCAGAGTCTTTTTCATTTATATAAGAGACATTAAAATCTTGTAATTGAGTATTTACGGTGTGTTGTCAACTTAAAATACAGCAAACAACATTTCTTAAAACTGTTTAACTAATTTTATGTTGCAAAGGAGGGCCCAGTTCCAGTGCTGGTGCCGAGTCTTAGTTTCTGAATTAAAAAAATAAAAAAGAACTCAAAACGCAACAGATGCAATCTGAAAATAGTTTCTGGTCTTGCGTATGTCAGCTCATGACCCAGTTCGAGGTGAATCCTGAATACTCTTCCAAGGAAGGCAAGATAGTGAAAAGACTAAAGCCATCATGTTAACTGCATTGTCAAATAAATTGGGTTTGGTTCACTGTGTGATCGAATTTTTTGTTGAGTAAACATCTCATTTTAGTTATAGCCTGGAATTGCTATTTCTTACAAATACTCATTTTGTGTTTTCTGAATAAAATTACGTTTTATTTATTTATTTCTTTTTATTTATTAATACCAAAATACGGTAAGCTTTATCAAGCTTGTCACACTGAACATTATAAAAAAGTTCATATTCTTTTTTTTCAAATTTTCTTACGAATCAAGCTAAATTACGTTAAAGTCAAGGCCAAACTAAAGGATATTCGGTTGAAGTATGACCAAAGACACCCTATGCCGATGCAACCTGATTTGTTTTATTTTTCTATATTTTTGTTACTTTTTGCTTGATAAAGAAGAACAAAATCAATCAAAGGATGCATGATGTCTGTTAGAAGGTGAACATTATACTAATATGCAACAGTGTTCTGAAAAAAAAGTTAAATTGCAACTAAAACAACTCAGGTTTTAAAAGGTATGGTTTGTTCTGCTGCACGAGCAAAATAAATGCATCAGGCTCAACAAGGTCATATTCTCTATCAGCCATTTGGAAAAATTTAAATTTTCGTTCATTTAGACATTATGAAATTTTTTCGGTTTCTGGCGACTCTGGCCAGTAGTTTATTTCTCTTTGTCTTGAGTCCAAGTCATTTCAAACCTGTGTTTTCGTCATTTCACCAAAGTGATCGAAGTCCTGTTTTTGTTTGATCTTGTATCATTCAAAGTTTTCTTCAATAAAAATTTTCTTGCTGAACTTTGGCAAAGCCTCTTGGCTATCAAAAGTAAAAAATAGCAATCAATCAAAATGGCCCCCGGCACTAGTAATAATCAGGTAACCCCCTACAAGGTTGCCACCCCTTCCCATGCAAAAGTGTTCGTTTCTTTTTCGAAAACAAGGTGCTACAAGGCATACTACACAAATTTTCGCTAAATATGTGATTATCACGAAATCCTTCTTGGAATTTTTCTATTCGCTCTTTTGCTAAGTTTGGTCTAGGCCTAAAACAGGGGCTTTAGAAAAGGAAACATTTTAAGAAAACAATTCTTAGTTTGTAATATGCAGAATAATCATATCTAAAACATTTTGCATCCAGCTAAGCTTTTTCTTTACTTATTTTACTGTTGTTCCTCTTTCTAATAAATTTACGTATTTTTTTTTTATTCGCCTTCCTTCAGCTTGGAAAATCACGTAATCATTCCTAAAACAAATGCCCTCTACCAAATTTGTTTTTAGTGAGCGCTAAAGAAATTGCAGTTAGGTCAATATAAAATCATGAAATAAGGCGCTGTCTATGCATTAAGTAGAGTTTTCTCCTAACGAGACTATGAGAAATAACTATAGATGGCGCAATTTAAGAATTGGACCAGAATGAAAAACGCTGAATTTAGCAAAATTTCCAAAATTAAAGAAACGCTACTGCGACAAATTTATAAATTTGTTAGAAAAAGTGGAAAACCACTTAGATAAGAGGAGAAAAAGCTTAGCTGCGTGCTGAGGTTTGAAATGTGTTAACTATAATTATTCTGCATATTATGAAGACAGAATTGTATTCTTAATATGTTTCCTTCTCAGCTTTTGTTCTACGCTTACACACTAAGTTTAGATTTATTAAGACAAAATCCTTTAAAGCTCAGATTACACAATTATTAGAATCATTCGGTTTCGCATGCGGAGGTGGTTACTGGCTGACCATGCTTATTTGCATGTGAACTTGAAGAAATTTAAGACTTACTTAGGTCTTCCCACGCCAGCTGGCGCATAAGGCGACAACGGTGCCTCTCCGTGACGACCTCTCTTGTGCTTTTGACCTAAGTTCTTTGATCAACAATCTCAAAAGCGCAGCATCTTTCTCAAGGCATTTTCCTAGTGTTGTCTTCTGTCGCCCACGTCTTCTGATCCCAAAAGGAATCCAACATCACACATCGTGGGGTAGGTGGCCCTCGCCCATCCGCACCATTTGAACCCAATATCACCTTCGTTTAGTCACAATTCTATCAATCACGAGCATTTGTTTTGTCTTTTCACGCATAGAGGAGTTAGTGAGCTTATCAGTCCACTGGATACCATGGGCACCCATAAGGGGGGAGGGGTAGTGGGGATGCCAGCCCCCCCCCCTGGCGGAATGACGGTGTTATATATTGTAATAATTGAAAAAATTTTCCACAGAATAATTTTTCAAAGAAAAGTAAAGAGCTCTATTAAGCCAAAAATGGGCAGAAATAAAGTCAAATATTCTTCCAAGCGTAAAACTACGACAAATCACTATCAACAATTAAATGAAACTGAAAGCGAACAGAAATTATAATATATTACCGAGTCAAATTCAAAACTAGCAAAAATTAACATTACTAGGGCTGACAACCCCCATGTCTTCTCATATTTTGTTTTCAGTAAAGCGCAAATTATGTTCTGGTCTTGAGAAGGCATATCAGCCATACAAAAGTTAATTTTTGCTCGTTTCGAGTTTGACTCCGCTATTTATTCTAATTTCTGGTCATTTCCAGCTTAAGTTATTTATTGATAGTGATGTGTGGTAGTTTTACGCTTGGGTGATTACTTGACTTAATTTTTGCCCATTTTTGGCTTAATGGAGCTCTTTACTTTGCTTTGATAAGCTTGTTTTGTGGAAAAAGTTTATTAGATGAATTTCTTTTCGTTTTTTATTGACAAAGTCATTTTCATGAAAAAAATATTATTTTATATCTTTTCGTTTTTTTTTCTATAATAATCCATAGTTTGGCATAATTGTAGGGATTTGACATGCCCAACATCCCTAAAGACACAGTTTCTGGACCGTTCTACTATGCTGAACAAAATAGTTGTCTCAAAATTATGACTAGATGTGTTTGGGAAGTAAATCGGCTTCAGAGACGGGCTGATTGCCTTCCAGTCTCTTTATAATAATAGAAAGGACCCTAGAACTTTTAATTTTGAATCGAATTAGCTTCTTTAAATGTTTCAATGATATTTCTAGATATTATATAGTGGTGCTGCCTATGATATTATATGCCTTTTTGAAAACCGGCATGAATACAGTTTTTTGTTTAATTGGAACGCCACCTAAACACTTCCTAGAAGTTTCACTTTAATACTCTTAGCGTCATTAGTTACAGTAAGGGTAGTTGTAGTACTAAAAGTATTTACATAGTGCCTTCTGGCTAATTCAAAATCCCCCACAATCTACTCTTATAGATCTAAATTAATAATATAAGTTGTTCTTAAGATATTGCTTTGTCACCTTTTTGAAAGTTTACATGCTCATAGTTTGTTTTGGTTTACTTCAAGGTCCGCCTAAATATTTCTTATATTTGATTACTGAAGACATTGTTGCATTCTCTTTGGACTATTGGCTACAAAATGGCTGTCACACAATTTCGATTTAAATGTATTTAGGAAAAAGAAGATATCAGGGAGAGAACGGGGGGGGGGCGCTATTTTCTCTCAACACGCTTGACTCTTAAAATGGAACTAGAAGTATGCATTTCCAATCAAATGGGCCTCCTCTAAAGTTCACAAAACCAACTCTTCATAAAAACCTTACATCCCCCCGGGACAAAACTTAAAGCCCTTATCCTCATACTTTGGGGAGCTCTGTCAACCCCAAAGGCCGTGTTATGAGATTGTTGGACTTTTTGAACAAACAGCTATGTTAAAATTTCTATCGGATGCATTTGGTGAAAATATGACGCGGGAGGGAGGGGGGTATAGCTGCCCTTCGATAAATTTGACTCTTAGAAATGGCTCTTCAACTTCCGATTTCCAATCCAATGAGCCTCCTCCGAAGTTTACACGACCACTGTTTCCATAGACACCTTAAATGCCCTCGGGGCCTGTCTTACAGTAGTATGCAACATTATACTTCTAAGGGGCCCCCGTACCGGACCGGTTTCTGGTGGGTATAGTCTGGTTTGATGGGTATAATTATCAATTATTTTATTTCAGTTTTCTACACCAGTATTGTCTATAACTTAATTTACGTAGGTTAAACTTCCGATGGTTAAGAAAGCGTAACGGGTAATTAAAGTATGAGGAATGGGGTGCTATAATTAGAATGGTTTAAAGTTGAAAATTGTGACGTAAAAATAACTCTATTTGCGAATTTTTTGCGAAAAGGTATTTGCGTGAAGGTATTGCGTTGGTTAAGAAAGCGTAACGGGTAATTAAAGTATGAGGAATGGGATGCTATAATTAGAATGGTCTTAAGTTGAAAATTGTGACGTAAAAATAACTTTATTTGCGAATTTTTTGCGAAAAGGTAGTTTAAATAATTCTAAGAGGAATTGAGTTTTTCTTTCATTGAAATGCAAGAGTTGGAATATTTCAGTAGTGCTTTGTCGTGGTTCAGCTTGTCACAGTTACATTCTCTTGATCTTTCAAAGTTCCCTTTGATTTTATTTCATTGATTCTTTTTGTTTGCATGTCCGGGCTGGTGTTTGCAAGTCCAAGTTGGGTTTTCAGACCTACGTTTTTTAGATTTTCGTGGGTGTTTGGTTCCCGGGGTTTATTATTTGAGAAGTTAAATTTAGTATTTCGTGATTTGACGTGCCTGAAATCATGAATTGGAATGGTTAATTAGCCGTTTGGGTTTTCAGACCTAGTTTTTTTGATTTTCTTGGATGTTAGGTTCCTGGGATTTATTACTTGAGAAGTTAACTTTAGTATTTCATAGTTTGACTTGCCTGAAATCATGAATTAGAATATTAAATTGACTGTTTGGGGATTTTCAGACATAGGTTTTTTAGATTTTCGTGTGTGTTTGACTCCTGTGTTTTATTATTTGAGAAGTTAACTTTAGTATTTTGTGGTTTTACTTTCCTGAAATCATGAAATAGAATAGTTAATTTAGCTGTTTGGGTTTTCAGACCTAGTTTTTTTTTAGATTTTCGTGGGCGTTAGGTTCCTGGGACTTATTATTTGAGAAGTTAACTTTAGTATTTCGTATTTGACGTGCCTGAAATCATGAATTAGAATATTTAATTGGCTGTTTGGGGATTTTCATGCCTAGGTTTTTTAGGTTTTCGCAAGTGTTTGACTCCTGGGGTTTATTATTTGAGAAGTTAACTTTAGTATTTTGTGGTTTTACGTGCCTGAAATCATGAATTAGAATAGTTAATTACCTGTTTAGGTTTTTCAGACCTAGGTTTCTTAGATACCTTAGCTAGTTAAAACTGCGCATAAATTCTTGATTTTTTGTCGTGTTACTTAGGTAATAATGGAAAATTTAGTATTTTTTTTTAATGTAAGTGTTTTTATTACGAAATTCCCAATGGAGGTTTTATGACTCCTCCCCCCAATGGATTTAGATGATTTTAGGGCTCAGTTCACTATCAATATTACCATACAACCTTGGGTAAAGCTACGAAAGTTTGACGAAGTGTTTTTTTATTGTACAACGTAATTAAGAGGTTCCAAAATGATAGGACTGTATGATACCTACTTAATTAGACTAAAAAAAATCATCTTGTGGTGTTATATTTGAATGTGTTTTTTTATTATTGTCTATGGATCTCGAAGAAATTGACTGTTATCATTGGATAGTTAACTATAATCTGTTTGAGTATGTGAAAAGTTTGTGGAGTACTACATTACGTTATATAAACAGACTGGGATTCTATGATAGAGTGATTACACCACTTAATAATACTGGTCAGGAACTGAGAAATGTTCAGGAGGAAGTCAGTGAAATTTGCAGCTTTTTTGGGGTTAAAGCACTCTACGTAAAGGGTAATGTACCTACAGATAAAGTTTTTATTCAAAAGTGTGACCCTAGGATTCCACTTTTCAATCTAGAAGAGTTTAAGTGTCCTAAATTTGAAGGGGGTTATCACCGTCCTGAAGACGAGGTTAGGTTCTTCGCGCAGTGGATACCTAAGGACATACCTGATCGTGATAGATCCATAAGACATGGTAAAAAAAACTATTCTATATCATGGGATCATCGTTTCTGGATGTTTAAGTGTGAACTCTAAGTACTATTTTTATTTAAATATGTGGTGTTGTTTTTTTTTTCTCAAAAAATATGTTAATACGTTTAAGCAATAAATATGTTCAAGCTTAACCCGTCTTTATTCTTTAGAATAGTTTTATTCATTTCATTAAATTATGAAGAAATTGTAAGTAAGTAACAATAGCTTTCTTGAATTCGCTTCCTGGACACAATACAGATATGTAATTCAAGAAATCATAATAAAATCGCAAGTAAGTAATAAAGTCTTTATTGTTTTTACCTATTGGATACACAATACTGAAATTTCATTCAAGAAATTATGAAGGAATTGTAAATAGGTAACACACTCATTCTTGAAGTCACCTCTTGTATACACAATGCAGAAATTTCATTTAAGAAATTATCAAAAATTGTAAGTAAGTAGCAAATTCTTTCTTGAATTCGTCTCCTGGATAAATAAAAAAGACATTTCATTCAAGAAATTATGACGAAATTCTAAGTATTCTGTAAACTCTGTCCTGAAGTTACATCATGGATAAAAATTAAAGAAATTTCATTCAAGGAATTATCAAAAATTGTAAGTAAGTAACAAATTCTATCAAAAATATGTAAATACGTTTAAGAAATAAATATCTTTAAGCTTAACCTATCTTTACACTTTAGAATAGTTTTAGTCATTTCATTAAATTATGAAGAAATTGTAAGTAAGTAACAATAGCTTTCTTGAATTCGCTTCCTGGACACAATACAGATATTTAATTCAAGAAATCACAATAAAATCGCAAGTAAGTAATAAAGTCTTTATTGTTTTCACCTCTTGGACACACAGTACTGAAATTTCATTAAAGAACTTATGAAGGAATTGTAAATAGGTAACACACTCATGTTACCTCATGTATACACAATGCAGAAATTTCATTTAAGAAATTAACAAAAATTGTAAGTAAGTAGCAAATTCTTTCGTGAATTCGCCTCCTGGGGAAATAATGAAAAAATTGTAAGTAAGTAGAAAATTCTTTCTTGAAATCACCAGCTGGATAAACAAAAAGATAGTTCGTTCAAGAAATTATGACAAAATTCCAAGTAAGTAACAAACTCTTTATTGTTTTCATGACTTAGATACACGATGTAGAAATTTAATTCAAGAAATTATGAAAAATTCTCAGTAAGTAACAATATCTTTCTTGAAGTCAACTCTTGAATACACAATACGGAAATTTCATTTAAGAAATTATGAAAAAATTGTAAGCAAGTAACAAACTCTTTCCTGAAGTCACCTCTTGGATACACAATGCAGAAACTTCATTTAATAAATTCATTAACAAATGCTCGTGATTGATAGAATTGTCATGACTTTCAGGTTATGACTAGAATTGTCATTTAAGAAACTATGAAAAAATTGTAAGTAAGTAACAAATTCTTTCTTGAAGTCACCTCTTGGATACACAATACAGAAATTTCATTAAAGAAATTATGAAAAAATTGTAAGTAAGTAGCAAATTCTTTCTTGAATTCACCTGCGGGATATACAAACAGACATTTCGTTCAAGAAATTATGACAAAATTCTACGTAAGTAACAAACTCTTAATTGTTTTCACGACTTAGATATACGATGTAGAAATTTAATTAAAGAAATTATGAAGAAATTCTCAGTAAGTAACAATTTATTTCTTGAAGTCAACTCTTCGATACACAATAAGGAAATTTAATTCAAGAAATTATGAAAATATTTGTAATTAAATAAAACACTCTGTTCGTTCTCACTTCTTTGATATACAATAGATATACTTCATTCAAGAAATTATGAAAAAAATCGCAAGTAAGTAACTTTTTTTTTTCTCTTTATCACAAACAATTTTCACTTACCTACACGATGTAGAAATTTAATTCAAGAAATTATGAAAAAATTCTCAGTAAGTAACAATTTCTTTCTTGAAATCTACTCTTGGATACACAATACGGAAATTTCATTCAAGAATTGAATGAAAAAACCCCTGTATAACCGAAACCCTGTACAACTGAACCCCCGTGCTACTGAACTCTCGTGCTACTGAACCATCGTGCAACTCAACCCAATTTAAGTAAACCCCCCGTGTAACTGTACCCCCTTTAACTGAACCCTCGTGCAACTCAACCCTCCATGCAACCCATCTCCCTCAAAA
Organism: Artemia sp. Qi Xiang Cuo; assembly: GCF_049724085.1. Taxonomy (NCBI): domain Eukaryota; kingdom Metazoa; phylum Arthropoda; class Branchiopoda; order Anostraca; family Artemiidae; genus Artemia; species Artemia sp. Qi Xiang Cuo. The sequence continues at coordinate 5,512,491 of NC_142799.1, forward strand.
CACTTTTCAGCCATTTCTTTTTAAATTGACAATACTTTTCAAACGTTACTTGTATATTATACAGACCACATCGGAGAGGTAAAGCTAGGTCAAGTCACAATGTCATTCTATCGTTACTTTTCAATTAAGCTATTGAATACCTTTTACTAATGTCTCTTGTATGCGTCAAATCTATTAAGTATCTGAGCATATTCTTTGTATTGTTGATGAAAGCATCCCAGTCTTCATTCTTTAATTACCCGTGAGGTATTCTTAGCTAACTCAATATCTTTATGCAAATACCTTTTCGCAAAAAATTTGCAAATAGAGTTATTTTTACGTCACAATTTCCAACTTAAAACCATTCCAATTATGGCATCCCATTCCTCATTCTTTAATTACCCGTTACGCTTTCTTAACCAACGCAATACCTTCACGCAAATACCTTTTCGCAAAAAATTCGCAAATAGAGTTATTTTTAAGTCACAATTTTCAACGTTAAACCATTCTAATTATAGCATCCCATTCCTCATACTTTAATTACCCGTTATGCTTTCTCAACAATCGGAAGTTTAACCTACGTAAATTAAGTTATAGACAATACTGGTTTGGAAAACTAAAATAAAATAATTGATAATTATACCCATCAAACCAGACTATACCCACCAGAAACCGGTCCGGTACGGGGGCCCCTTAGAAGTATAATGTTGATTACTACTGTAAGACAGGCCCCGAGGGTATTTAAGGTGTCTATGGAAACAGTGGTCGTGTAAACTTCGGAGGAGGCTCATTGGATTGGAAATCGGAAGTTGAAGAGCCATTTCTAAGAGTCAAATTTATCGAAGGGCAGCTATACCCCCCCCCCTCCCGCGTCATATTTTCACCAAATGCATCCGATAGAAATTTTAACATAGCTGTTTGTTCAAAAAGTCCAACAATCTCATAACACGGCCTTTGGGGTTGACAGAGCTCCCCAAAGTATGGGGATAAGGGCTTTAAGTTTTGTCCCGGGGGGGATGTAAGGTTTTTATGAAGAGTTGGTTTTGTGA
>NC_142799.1:5514018-5529913 GCF_049724085.1 Artemia sp. Qi Xiang Cuo
TTAAAAATGTCCCCGGAAGAATTAGACCCAACAATTTGCATAAGACTGTCCATTTCTTCAGCTGTAAATTGAAAATCCAGGGGGATATCAAATAACGTACCTTCACTAACATCTGGCGAGAGGGGGCAATTACCCATAATACTTTGAAGTCCTGGACCAGGGAAGGCAGAAGTTTTCAAAGCTTCCCCCTGAAAATACAAAATGAATAGATTAAGTTTTTTTTTGACGAAAGTTTTATCAAAATTATAATACACTTTTCTTTTTTTCTTTTTTATCAAACAATGTATATTAAATCACAAATTTTGTTAATAACACACTGAGACACGCACACACACACACGCACTCTCACACACTTACAGAGACGGCACACAAACACTAACACAAACAAAATCAATAAAACAAAAAAAGTCACACAAAGACACACAAACACACACAAACACACACAAAAACACACACACAAACACACACAAACACACACACATGCTGAAATATTCTTACAGGTTGAAATTGCGTTGCTAACCCCTTAGCCAATATTCAATTAGTCTATATATATATATATATATATATATATATATATATATATATATATATATATATATATATATATATATATATATATATATATATATATATATATATATATATATATATATTTATTATATATACTTATCAAACAATTTTTTTTTTACTAAAAAGTTACCCCCCCTCCCCCCAACCCCTCCCGGGGAGAACTCTTGGGAACCGGGGGCTTCCTTCGAGGTAGAAGGATCAATACCCTTTTGAGTTGGAGGTATCGGACTTCATCACACTTTTCAAATAGAACAGCTTCAAATTCTTTTAACGAAAGCATCTTTCAATGAGAAAATTGCTTGAATTGGCCCAAAATAATGTGTTTTCGTATCGTTGTCGAATAAACTTTTGTAGATTATTAAAAAGAGCTTCTTATTGCAAAAAAACGTCCTGTTACAAGGAAACCCCTACATAAAATTCAAAGCGGATTAAATGACGATGGAGTAATTTGACAAGAGCCCGGATGTATGCGAAAGCTTAGCGCAATAATACCAGTTTAAATAATGCTTGTCAACTGTTAAATAGCAAATCTTTTTTTTTTTTTTTTTTTTTTTCAAATTGTTTAGTTTTTTTTTTAAATTATTTTTGGTTTTATTTAATTATTATTCGTGGTTGTGTGTAGTTAAAAGGTAAGGTTTTTTTTTTTTATAGAAATGCATTATAAGATATTTCAGAGTTATAAGCTTTCCTTTATATACCGCTAATTTGGTTAATGAAAGAAAATGAAATAGTTTAGAAACAATTTTTAAGTTTTACTCATCAAAAGCTATGCGCCTGAGAAAATTTTGTCTTATTTTTTGAAAAAAATAGGGAAAAAATATATACATTTACAAGTTCTGGCTGCACATCAGAAGTCTCTGGTATGGCTTGAAGAGGAGTGTCCCTCCTATCTTGATCTGATGAGGTTGAGGCATTATGTGAAGCAGCCAATTACCTTTTCCTCTTCCTTCCGGCTGGCGTGGAGCTATCATTACGGTCGTAGGACCCTGCTATTAAAATATTCATGGCAATTGACTGGTCCAGTTCATTTGTAATTCTACCAGCGTATTTGATAATAGATGGCCTTGTGGCTTGCATTAAAGCAGGTTTGCTCCATCTCGCTTTCTTTTCCAGAGGGGCATTATAGCACGTATCTTCTTCCTTTAAAAAAAAGACAAAAATTTAGCATGAAAAAAAATGCATTTTGAGTTTGGAAAATAATTCAGTTTATGTTAGGCATCTAAAGTAGTGTAAAAAACATCTTGATTTCAAAATCAGGGGTTTTGATAGTGTGATGGAGGGCCTTTTATAAACTGCTTTTCAAACCATCTGGTTTTTCAGTCATTTTTAATTAAATTTTGAAGGTCAAGAGGTGACCCTACCCCCCGAATTTATTCAGACAATATCAAACTCTGGTATAACAAACTTTTTTTCTCTTTAAACGTTAGTATTTAGCCACATCTTAGACATACATAGACATTTTTAAGATGTTGAGAAGTTACTGGGAATGTCCCATACAATCAACTATGAGATATTCATCCTCGAAAAATACAAGATATACATCCGATAACAATGTCCTAACTTCACGCTTTCTCGAAGCTACAATTTTTTATTTTTGTTGACCTGGGGGGGTGAGGGCTTGAACGCATTAAAGTTCTGGAAGAGATTCTTAAACGCAGACTGGCCTGGAAATATTTTCAAAAAACATCCCTAAAAAAAAGCCACTGATCTTTATAAAAAGGAAGCTTTTGTAACAATTAATGCATTAAAAGAATCAACATTTTATTCTAATCCCAAATTACCGATCGAAAGCTAAGCAATTTTTCAAAAACATCCCTAAAAAGGCCCACTGATCTTGATAAAAATTACACCGTATATTTCAGCCTATAAGAGAATTATGTAGAGACTTCAGTTCCCAAACAATAGGTTTCTAAGTGCGTAATTACCCTTAGTTCTACTGTCTGTCTTAAGTATTCAAAAAGATTAAGCCATTAGCAAAGTGGTTGTTTCTACCATTCTATTTTAATTTTTCATATACAATGAACCAAAATCAAAGTGAACATGTCTCTCTTTTTTTGAATATTTACTAAAATTGAAAGTAAGGAAAGAATTTCTTCCTTAACTTAATGACAACACAATTTCTTTTTATTATAATAATGAGAAAATTTTACTCGCCAGAAATTGCTTAGAATTATCCATTTTCTATGTAAATGTTTACAAAAAATGTCAGTAGTGTTAAGTTGAATAAACTATTCAAAACTGTTGAAGAATCTAATTTGAAACCTGAATATATACAAAAAGTAATTGCATAACAGCGAAAAAAGACATGCTGGTTTTGGTTTATCACTAAAAAAGACATGTATATACCATGAACTAGAAATTGCGTAAATCTCTTGGCAAAGATGTAATGACCCTGTAGAATAGAATTACCTACCAGAAAAACCGGAAGGAACATAAAGTCCGCAAATCCAGACGAGCATCTCTACTTATATGTATGGTTGTGAAATTTTCCACTTAACTATGTCAAATAATCATTTAACTGTCCCTTCAGCCATTGTTTCCTTTGGGACCAATCATTTACCTGTTGATCCCTTAGCATCATGGGCACCGATAAGGGTGGGGGGAGGGTGGCGCTCCCTCCCCCCTGGCTGAATGATGTTGCCTCATTTTTATATTTTTGTTCTGAGATTTGTATTATATAGCATTAAAAGTGCCAATTAGACGAGGTTGCCCCCCCCCTGGAATTCAGCTTATGGGCGCGCATGCTTAGCATTAGCGAAATATTATGATGTTAAACCTTCTGGTAAATAAATAATTTTTATGTCTAATGTCTTGCCTCTTGCGGCAGAACCACTTTGGTTTTGTCCTTGCTTTCTATGCCGCCGATTTCGATGCATCGAAAGAAAGCGGTGGGAGTTTAACCTAGGAGGTTTTCGTGAAAAATGTGAACCTTAGGCTGAATTGATGAATAGGAAATTACATTTTTGAAGCTCCAAAAGGATTCTTTTGTTTGTCTATGGGTCAGTGTTTACATTGTACCAGCTGAAGTGGAATTTATAGTGAGCGTCGGAAAATACTAACTGAAGCTGCCCGGTAAAGCTTTCATTTCAATTGCATTTGGTGCTTTTATAGCCACTCCATTAATTCATGTTACATCACGCATTATAGAGAATATATCTATTAGAATAAAACCTAAATTAATTTATCGTCTTCTAATTAAAATCGGATCCAAACAGTTGAGTCGAAACATCCAATAACTGAAAATGCTACTAACCTGTCCAAGTTCGTTTTCAAGCTTCGAAGTCAGATTTTTCCATGCAGTCCCCTGTTGGCCCAGCACTGCCAAGGTGACATTGTCAACGCGCTCCGTCAACTCGCTGTTTAGGTTACCGGTCTGTTTCCTAAAACAATAAAATTTTAATAGTAAACCCCACCAAAAAATATGTATAGAGCAATTGATATTCCAAAGCCGCATCAATTTCTCATTAAAAACACTAATATTCAATTAAATAATGAGTATTTAATTAAACATTTAACTGAAATGAACACTTTATTATTCTGTATGGATAAATTCATTTAGTATTTAAAAAAGCATTGCATAATTACAAACGGATAATTATTGTCAATAATTAACTGATTTTTATCTTCAGAGCAAAACTTGTTTTGATATTAGAAAAAAAATCTATTTAAAATGATCATATTTATTTGTCAGAGACCCCTTTCGAGTTTGCAATTTTTATAAACCCCTGGTCTGTTAGCTATGTAAATACTGGGTAAAAATACAGGAAAACTAGAAAATCGACACCGCTAATCTGAAATGAACACTTTATTATTCTGTATGGATAAATTCATTTAGTATTTAAAAAAGCATTGCATAATTACAAACAGATATTTATTGTCAATAATTAACAGATTTATACCTTCAGAGCAAAACTTGTTTTGATATTAGAAAAAAAATCTATTTAAAATTATCATATTTATTTATCAGAGACCCCTTTCGAGTTTGCAATTTTTATAAACCCCTGGTCTGTTAGCTATGTAAATACTGGGTAAAAATACAGGAAAACTAGAAAATCGACACCGCTAATCCAAAAGTAGTGAATTTTAAAATTTCAATTTCACCGTGGCTCGTTTCTGCTTTTGCAAAATATGCTGACCGTTGAAACCGACAAAATTTAACAAAATCCCAACAACTACATGATTTTAACCTTGACAAGAATATACAAAATGACAATATACAAATTGACAAGAATGACAAAATATGCTGACCGTTGAAACCGACAAAATTTAACAAAATCTCAACAACTACATGATTTTAACCTTGACAAGAATATATTGACCTGTCACGTGATTCGACAATAATTAGTTGTTTTTTTGTTTTTGTTTTTCTCTGGGCAGCAATGGACTTCTGAGCCTCAGCCCAGAGTGTATGGTCCACTTCTCCCTAAAATAAAATTAGTCTTGAAACAAAACCGTTAGTACAGTCACTTATATATAATATTTTGTTCGAAATGGCTTATGGACACAACATAAATGGCTTTACATATCACAAAATAATTCCCATCCTGGAATCACTTTGAGAAGACAAACCTGCTTTCCAGGTCGTCTTTCCCTTATAACAAACAAAATGACAGGGATGCGAGGACGTGATGTAAGGATGTGAAAGGCAGATCTGGGGATGTGAGGGGCAAATCTAGAGCAATATCTTGGGGGGCCAGTGAGACACGGGCGCCAATAAGCAAAATGTTGGGGAGGGTAATGTGACAAGGGCGCCAATATTTGACCAAATTGACAAGTTTATTTTAAAAAAGTGAGAAACAGATAAAAACAAGGAACGATAAATAATTTCTGAGACCACACTGGCTAATCCTGATAAAAAAAAATCGCGAAGAAAGGAAGAAAACGAAGACAATTAACAGCCAGTGAAAAAATTGAAAAATTATGCAAATATTTCGGTCAAGACCTCCGCTTGACCGTCCTCAGTGCAGAATAAAACTGATAAAATATATAAAAACCAAACCTTAAAATAAAAACGCCAAACTAAAATTTGACGACCCTTTCCTAGTAACGGTGAAAGGGTAACTGAATAAAAAACTTCCTAGATGTTCCTTTCCTAGATGTTTTAATTTTCAATAAGTCTCCTGGCCTTGAATTTTCTATTTATAGAAAGCCTACGCATAACGATAGGTATTTGCATTTTTCCTCCAACCACTCCCCCTGCATAAAAAGAGGAGTTGTTATTTCTTTGGTTGACCGAGTAATAGGAATATGCTCAGAGCCTCACATAGACTCAGAATTGAACTATATTAAGGACATTTTATTTTGCAATGGCTACCCTATAAAATTACTTGAGACCATTATAGACAGAAGACGGAAAAAGGCAGAGGGGAGTGCATCAGGTCCACAAGTCCCAACAGTTACCGTCCCATTGGTGGATGATAAGAAACTTTTCACTGTTCTACCCTACATTCAAAAATTGAGTGACAAATTGAAAAGAATCCTTGAAAAACATAAACTTAGCGTCGCCTTTAAAAATTCAAATATTACAAAGAACTTTTTTAACAACGGCAAAGATAAAACCAGCCCCATTCTGGGTAGTGGTGTTTATAGAATTCCTTGGTCTTGTGGCTGTTTTTATGTTGGTAGAACCCAACAGCAATCGGGGGAGAGGTTATCTGAGCACAAGTCCTCAATCGACAAGGCAATGAGGCTACGCCAAAGGCCTGAGGTTTTTGATTCCGCCTTGGCGCAACATGTGTACGAGAGTCCACACCATTTCATTTTGCTAGACGAGGCCTCCATCGTTGCCCCCGTTAAAGGTCTTACGCAAGTTTTCAGGGAGGCAGTTGAAATAAAAAAGCACATTCACCAAAAGGTAGCTCTCAATAGGGACACTGGAGAAATTTTTCTAAATCCCATTTATGACAAAATTATAAATTCTGATCGTTTTTACATACATCCACAAAGTTATATTGTGCAATCGAATTGAGTCTCCGATAACAATCAAACTGGAAAGCGATCAGCATTTAAAAGTGCTTTACGCAAAATGAAATTCTGAAATGCCATTTAGACTTGTTTTTTTATTCAGTTACCCTTTCACCGTTACTAGGAAAGGGTCGTCCAATTTTAGTTTTGTGTTTTTATTTTAAGGTTTGGTTTTTATATTTTTATCAGTTTTATTCTGCAATGAGGACGGTCAAGCGGAGGTATTGACCGAAATATTTTCACTGGCTGTTAATTGTCCTCGTTTTCTTCCTTTCTTCGGGATTTTTTGTTTTAACAAGGAACGATACACACCTGAGAAAATAATTCCCATCCTGGAATCACTTTGGGAAGATAAACTTGCTTTCCAGGTCATCTTACCCTTATAACAAACAAAATGAAACTACTGAGTAACACTAGTGTTCCTGGTTTAACAAGAAAAACGATAAGAAATTTGATTCTTTGAATTGATTAAGAGGAAATTTAAACAACCATGCATATCTTTGAAAAAAACAGGAATAATCGAAAGTTTAATTCTTTTAAAAAAAGACCTCTATTTGCAGTAATGCAGTTTTTGATTCTAATGGGTGCAGAATTTAAAAGCAGAAACGTGGGTAAAAATAAAAAATAATAAGCTGAAAACATATGGCTTAAACAGCTCAAGAAAGAGTGATGTTTTTCTTATTCTTCTTTCAAAGTAAACAAATTGCTTGGTTTTGAATTTTTACAAACGAAAAACCTCGCTAAATTTATCTAATTATTTTTATATATTTATTTTCACCCTTCAACGTGGCAACACTGACAAAAATTGTTTACTGCCCCAAGAACTTCATAATTTTGAAACAACCAAAAGAAACGCTTTAGAAACCAGTGATTTTCAGATATGAATAGACCTTAGATGAGTCTAGGGGGGGGATGTTTTCTTTTGGAGTCCTGAGGGGCAAACCAAGGTCTGGGATGGGGCAGTGTTTCAGCCCCTCCCCCTCCCCATCATCCTGTAAAAATTTGAAGTGATGCCCTTTTTCAGGAATAATGACCGCTTTCAAACCATGTGTATGCGAATATTAAACGTGAATGTAAAAAACTAATGTTGAAGGAGGGAGTGGTAGGCTCCCTTTCACAAAGAGAGCCTTGGACCAGACAGTTCTTAGTAACAAAGTGTAAGTAAATAGCGGCCCTTGTAAGTAGAAACCAAAACTCTAAAATGCGAAGTTTTGATTCCAATATCTGCAAGAAAAATCCTCAGGTCTCCTCAGGGGGGTTATTTGTGCTTCCATGAGTTGCCAGTAGCGGCAGTCATGAGATTTGGAAAAGCTCTTGGGTATGACAATCGTCAGTTAAGACACGTATGTAGAAATTTATTTTGGAGAGATGAAACACGTCGGGGGAGAGGCAAAAGCAGACAGAAAAAGTAGAGATATTATGTGAAAAATATTTCTAATCACAGAAAAGAGCTTTAATATTCCAAGGGAAGTAAGAAGCCATAGGAAGAAAAAAACTTTCATCCATGTCAATCTGTCATCCATGATGGATGACAGATTGCCAAAGACAATTTGCCAACAGATTGCCAAAGGTTTGGGATTTTTAATTAGGGAATCCACGAGACTAGTGGAACATTATTAGGCTACTACAAACAAATAATTATTTGGCCTAGCCTGAGTGAATTTATATCCACCAAACCCCCAGCATAATGGTAAAGGTCCAAAAGGGATAAAAATCAAACAGGTTTGGTTCAATAATATTCAGGGGTTTGCACCACGATAGCAATATTTTCTCACTCTCGCAAAATTCACATGTCAAAGAAGCGATGAATTGGGATTCTGGCCTATGAGACGATGCTCGATGGGAGGGGGACTGGCTGAACTAGCCTTTTAACCTCCAACAATGAAAATAAATCGGTATCTCAAATAACACACAAATTACCCCTTGACATAATTTGAAATTGCTTGTGGTACAAGACAAAACAATTCGCAGTACCGATCGGGTTACATGGAAAGTGGATAAAAATCAAACTGAAACAGAAATAAGTTTTTCTGGGTCATAAGGTCATACCCATCGAATAATCGAATGATGGACGAACGTTGATGTCGACTGAAGGTTAAAATTGGATATATGACTCTTTTTTGCATTTCTTTTTTAGACTATGTCTCTTTTTTGCATTTCTATTTTCTCTCTTAGTTTTCTTTTCTGTTGTTGTAGTATTAAATATATCGTCGCTAAATGAGACCTGAATTCTTAAATTGTAATTTTGCTTCATGTCTTTCGTTCTCTAATAACACCGAAAGGGATTTGAACTCCCCCTCTGGATTTTTCACATTGCACTAGAATGTCTCAAACTTTACGAGGAAAAGCTTGTATTCATTTCTGCTCATTTTTGGTGAAGTGCAACTCTTTACTTTTATTTATAAAACTTATTTTGTGAAAAAGCTTGTTTAAAATTAATTTCCTAGCTAGCCTAATCTACAAAAAAGTTGGTTTATAATAGATTAAAGGCATATTAGGCTGGGTAAGCACAGGCGTCTTTAGTAAAGAAGCTGTTTCATCAGTTTCACTGAGATCTTATTGTATTTTTAATTTGACAAATGACGTTGAAAAACTCTTCAGAGTAGCCCATTACAAAAGAATACATCTCCTCCTCTAAATATATTAGCAGTCACAGTGCAGTGGCAATACAACGGCTTAAATTTTGCTTCATTTTTTCGATGTCCGGTGTATGTTTACCAAAGTATAATCACCTACGGAACAAGTACTGACAAAACCTATCCTCTCCACACAAAAAAAGTGACCCTTTGTATACCTATGCGAACCTGGCAACTAAAAACCGTAGTTACACAATTCATCCCGGTCACTCGTCGCCTGAACCAAGCTCTAGCATAATTTATTGGCTCGGAGCAAAGTATTTTGGCTCGGAGCGATTAAGTAGTACAGCACTTTGCGTCTAGAGGCGCTGAGGTACGCGGGGTCACTTTTGTAGAGTTTTGTCAGTACTTGTTCCGTAGGTAATTATACTTTGTTGTTTACTTACTCGCGTATTTTTCTCATTATCTGGCATCTATTCTGATTTCACTTTATCAGTCACAGGTCTATGCCATCAATAAACCATTTGACATCCATTTTTCAGAGCCATACCTAACAACTCTCACCTCTCTAGCTTCTAGTATCTTAAAATTCTTAGTCCTAAGTCTTATTTTCCTCTTCTTCAATTTTTTTTTACAATTAAAGGAGTGCTTGGCATAAGCAAGAAATAAACATGTCCTATCAATTACCTGACAGTGTCACCAAGTTCCAATAGAATCTGCTGCACCGCATATTCTAGCCGGCGTTTTGTGTCCATCACACTGTCAGCCGTGTCTAATAAAACTTGCTCAACATTGGTCAATCCTCTTATCTCTGCTGAAATATTTTGATAGCCTTGCTCCACTCTTTCTGATAAAGACTCAGCCATATCTCCTGCCTCAGTGACCTGCAATTGACGCTTTATTAAACATCTGCAACCATTCAAGAAAATTTTATATATCAGTTTTAATTTTGGTAAGTATTCGACGTTCAATTACATTGTGGGACTTGAATATCTACACTGGCCGTAGAGGATTCAGATAAAAAAAGACCCTAAAACATTACAGGATATGAAAACATAGGCGGAAGCACGAATATACAGGGGGTGCAAATATTTTTTAATGAAGAAACAAAAAAGGGATTTTTCTAAATCTTGGGGGTAATTTTGTTTCTTTTGATTTTTCGTCCAATCGACATACCACAAAAAGTACGTTTCAAAATCTAGGGGGGATGACTTTGTTAGTAGAGATGCCTTATTGAGTCCCATTGCTCACCCCTGCTGCCACCTACAACTTTTTTACATAGTTTAATGAGGACAGGGTCAATGACCTCTTTCTCCATGACCTCTTTCTCCAGGTGTGTTTTTGGCACGCTCTTAGCGAATGCCAATGTTGTTATTGTTTCCGAGGCAAAATGCCAAGGTCAATGTTGTTGTTGTTTTGAACAGAGTCATTAGAGAGAACACGTGGTTAATGGGGTCAATGTTATTGTTGTTATTTTGGGCACGCGATAGAGTCATATGGGGAACACGTGGTTAATGGGGTCAATGTTATTGTCGTTCGAAGCAAAGTTAATGACACTTCCTTCCTGTTCGAGGCAGATGTTATGATCCAATTTGTTATTGTTATTCGAGCCAAATGTTGTTGTCGTTCGAAGCAAAGTTAATGACACTTCCTTCCTGTTCGAGGCAGATGTTATGATCCGGAAATAGTATTTGTTATTGTTATTTGAGCCAGATGTTATGATCCGAAAATAGTATTTGTTATTGTTATTCGAGGCAGATGTTATGATCTGGAAATAGTATTTGTTATTGTATCCGAGCCAAATGTTACGAGTTCCCGGGAAACAGCTAGATCCCCCTTCTTAGCCAATCAGCGAGTCGGTTACATCCCCCTTCTCAGCCAATCAGATGGCTTTGTTTACATAACAATTCGACCGAGATATTTCGTATATAACGGACATGCAATGTGACTAAATTATCGGAAAGTATTTTGACACAATTGATATAACAATGGATAAATTTGATGAGCTTGAGGTCTTGGCAGCCGCAATTAGCAATGTAAGTGCATTTTTATTTTCAAATGAATTTTCCTTGGACACCCTCAGCTAAAACGCAAATATATTCCTTTACCCTCAAACCCCCCCCCCCAAACCATGCAATCTTTATAGTCAATGTAAATATATTCCTTTACCCTCAACCCCCCCCCCCCCAAACCATACAATCTTTATAGTCAATGTAAATATATTCCTTTACCCTCAAAACCTAACCCCCCCCTATTGTCTTACAACCCCATCGCAAAAAGAAACACTTTTTTCGATAAATTCCTTCCCTCTATATTTCCAGCTAAATCCCCCCCCCCAACAAACCATACAATCTTTATACTCAATGTAAATATATTCCCTTACCCTCAAACCCCCCCCCCCCCACAAAGCATACTCAATACAAAACGCAAATATATTCCTTTACCCTCAAACCCCCCCCCCCCAAACCATGCAATCTTTATAGTCAATGTAAATATATTCCTTTACCCTCAACCCCCCCCCCCCAAACCATACAATCTTTATAGTCAATGTAAATATATTCCTTTACCCTCAAAACCTAACCCCCCCCCCTATTGTCTTACAACCCCATCGCAAAAAGAAATACTTTTTTCGATAAATTCCCTCCCTCTATATTTCCAGCTAAATCCCCCCCCCCCCCGAACAAACCATACAATCTTTATACTCAATGTAAATATATTCCTTTACCCTCAAACCCCCCCCCCCACAAACCATACTCAATACAAAACGTAAATATATTCCTTTACCCTCAAACCCTCCCCCCCCAAACCATACAATCCTTATAGTCAATGTAAATATATTCCTTTACCCTCAAAACCTACCCCCCCCCCACAACAAACTATACAATCCCAAATTCTCGCAAAAAGAAATTCTCTTTTCGATAAATTCCTTCCCTCTATATTTCCAGCTAAATCCCCCCCCAACAAACCATACTGAATGCAAAACGTAAAATATATTCATTTTACCCTCAAAACCTAACCACCGCAAAAAGAAATACCTTTTTGATAAATTTGGCCTTTCTGTAAGCCTTATCAACTTCTGCATATCTCTTAGCTATTAACCGCTCTGGTTTTGACACAAGGCTCTATGCAAGGTTAAAATTGGCAGTCACCCTTTTTCCGGTTTACAAACACGGCAGGCAAAGGGTTTCTCCGTCAAAATTAAAACACTTTTAAGCAATAATTAGAATTGTAGTTTCGTTACCTGTATGGAGGGAGAGAAAGAGATTATTTTCAAGCTTTCTTTCGATAAAGTTTCTTTTATATTCCCAGGCGTGAATCCAGGATTTTTGTTGGGGGTTAGCGCTTTTATTAGAAATAGAAAAGATAATTGCTTCTTCATCATTTAGTGATTTTATCTATAACATTTGAATAAAAGCTAGTGAGTTATGCCTTTCACTTGAATAAAAACCTGAACCTTCATATAATAATGCTTTGACTTATTCCCGAGAAAAGTTGAATTAATTATAATCAAACTATGATTTTCAGAGTTTAGGTTGCTTTCGACAAAGATTTCTCCTTACATACGGAAATTTCCACAAGATGATTTATCCATACCACTTCTAAATGTGATAGAAGCTACTACACCCTGCTTCAATCTCTTTTACATATTCAAACTGAATTCTAGTATAACAATGCTTTGAGTTATTCCTCAGAAAATTGACCCCTCTAAATATTTACTCAGAGGAGCGGGTGCTGAAATGTAAAACGTTACCTATTTGCCTATCATTTTCACAGTTTTCAAGTTGAAATCCTTGAACACACTCCCTCCTTCTCAGTTTATTCTATGAAAGTGAGCTGTATTTGTTAGAGTTTCAGAATCATTACATATTTATTTAATTTAAGCACTTTTTTTCAGATATAATAATGTTTGGTGTGATTGACACGGAATATATTGGTCTGAAATATTCCTCAACTGGCATCATTTTCGAAGCAGCTTTCTTACTCCTAGACAACCAACGACGTGAAATTCATTGCTATAAATGGAACATCAGATACAATATGTATAAGTACGAGAAAAAACAGATGGCGTCCTACACTAAATTTTATAAATCGAAATGGCTTTTACGCTAAAACCATACGAGCACATAATGAAAATGGCTATAAAATACAACATGTACAAGAAGAAATTCGGGAAATATGCAGTTTTTTCGGTGTACAAGCTGTTTATGTTAAGGGAAACGTGCCAACTGATAAACTCTTGCTAGAAGAATGTGATAAAAACATAGCATTATTCAATTTAGAAGACTTCAAATGTGAGAAGTACCCGCATTCAGTCCATGACCCAGAAGATGAAGTTAGATATTTTGCTCAGTGGATACCGGAAAAGATACCTGACATGGAAAAATGCATCAGATATCCAAAGTCCTAAACTTGCTCCTCCTCATATCAAATAGATTAAGCTTCTTTTTTTAATATGTCATTATTTTTTCAAATGTTTTTAAATATGTTTAAGCAATAAATATCTTAAGCCTCAACCGTTTTTATTCTTTAGAAAAATCCGTCGCCATGAAAATTATACTTTCAGATTCAACAGGTCAGGGAACACACTTTCAGGTTCAACATGTAGGAGAACCCTAAATGCTCATCCCTAAAAAAAGGTAAGTTAACCCTAACGCTTAAAGAATTTCTCTGAAATCCCACTTTCAGATTCAACATGTAGGAGAACCCTAAATGCTCATCCCTAAAAAGGTAAGTTAACCCTAAACGCATAAAGAATTTCTCTGAAATTACACTTTCAGATCCAACAGGTCAGGGAACACACTTTCAGTTTCAGCAAGTAGGAGAACCCTAAATGCTCACCCCTAAAAAAGGTAAGTTAACCCTAAACGCTTAAAGAATTTCTCTGAAATTACACTTTCAGATCCAACAGTTCAGGGAACAAGCTTTCAGGTTCAGCATGTAGGAGAACCCTAAATGCTCATCCCTAAAAAAAAGGTAAGTTAACCCTAAACGCTTAAAGAATTTCTCTGAAATCCCACTTTCAGATTCAACATGGAGGAGAACCCTAAATGCTCATCCCTAAAAAGGTAAGTTAACCCTAAACGCTTAAAGAATTTATCTGAAATTACACTTTCAGATCCAACAGGTCAGGGAACACACTTTCAGGTTCAGCATGTAGGAGAAACCTAAATGCTCATCCCTAAAAAAGGTAATAGAACCCTAAACGCTTAAAGAATTTCTCTGAAATAACACTTTCAGATACAACAGGTCAGTGAAAAAGCTTTCAGGTTCATCATGTAGGAGAACCCTAAATGCTCATCCCTAAAAAAGGTAAGTTAACCCTAAACGCTTAAAGAATTTCTTTGAAATCCCACTGTCAG
Organism: Artemia sp. Qi Xiang Cuo; assembly: GCF_049724085.1. NCBI lineage: Eukaryota > Metazoa > Arthropoda > Branchiopoda > Anostraca > Artemiidae > Artemia > Artemia sp. Qi Xiang Cuo. Next base: position 5,528,489 of record NC_142799.1, read on the forward strand.
ATTCAACATGTAGGAGAACCCTAAATGCTCATCCCTAAAAAGGTAAGTTAACCCTAAACGCATAAAGAATTTCTCTGAAATAACACTGTCAGATCCAACAGGTCAGGGAAAAAGCTTTCAGGTTCAGCATGTAGGAAAACCCTAAATGCTCATCCCTAAAAAAGGTAAGTTAACCCTAAACGCTTAAAGAATTTTTCTGAAATCCCACTTTCAGATTCAACATGTAGGAGAGCCCTAAATGCTCATCCCTAAAAAGGTAAGTTAGCCCTAAACGCATAAAGAATTTCTCGGAAATCACACTTTCAGGTTAGGTCAGGTAGGACCCCGACCCCACTACCACAACCCCAATGGCTTCCACCCCCCATATCCCCACCCCCAAGGAAGCCCTCCGGTCCACATAGGTTCCCCCAAGCACCCTAAAGACCACCGGGCTCCCCAAGAACCCCCCGGCCACCCCAAGGCCCCCCCCCGGGCCCCCCAGGGCCACCGGACTCCCAACGGACCCAACGGTCCGCACATACCCCCTCCCAGCCCCCCAAAGGCCCTCTCCGGGCCTCCCAAAGACCCACCGGGGACCCCAAAAGACCACCGGGCTCCCAAAGAGTCCTCCGGACCCCAAAAGGCCCCTGAGTCCCCATTTTTTAATACTTTTTATGGCTTTATTATATCTTTTCAGGACAAACTATTTTCTTAATGTCCATCCTAAGCCCATTTTACAAGTTGAAGTACCCATCCCTCAACATTACTTTACAGCTCTTGAATGCTCCAACACCAAGCAATACTTTTCAAAGGCATTTCAGAAAAAGCTCCTTTCTTAATGTTCCTCCTAAACCCATTTTACAAGTTGAATTCCTCATCCTTTTTACCATAACTTTGGTATACTACTTTTTTGAATGCTCCAACACCAGGCAATACTTCTCAAATGACATTTCAGAAACTAATTTTCACATTGATGTGAAGGAAAGTTCAAGTTCTTTTCCTAACTATCCATATGAAAAGAAATAAGTTACATATCAATTCAATTTCTTCATGAAAAAATTAAAATTTTCCACTTCAGTTCAGATTTTTCTCAAAGAGATGGAAAAATTTAAAATTACTGTTCTAAATTTTTCATAGAAGATGCAAAAAGTTCAAGTTCTCTTCTGAATTTTACCAAAGAACACAATTCAATTCTAATTTCTCCAGAGAAAATAAAAATCTTCCTCTGCAGTTCATAATTTCACAAAGACACAAAGAAATTTTAATTTCTCCTCTGAATTTTTGTAGAGGAAAGGAAAAGTTATCATATGATTGTGATTATTTTCCATGAAGATAAAAAGTTTCATTTTAATTCTAAATTTTCTTAAATTCAATTCCGACCTTTCTCAAAGAGATCAAAAAATTTAAAGTTCTGTTCTAAATATTTTCCCGGGAGAAGAAAAGTTC
>NC_142799.1:5686076-5711076 GCF_049724085.1 Artemia sp. Qi Xiang Cuo
AGAAATGAATGACCACAGCAGTATATAGGAATGACCACAGCAGTTTTGAATCGTGTCGGAAAGGTGCCCTCACTCAGGCATTGGTTTACTACGGCAGTAAACGGTACCTCAAGCTCGTTGCTGCATGCTTTCATCAGTTTGAACGGCAGTTCTCCAGGAAATGAGGCCTTGGATGCGTCCAGTTTTAAGAAAGCGGTCTGGATGGTTTCTGCTTCAAAGACAGGGATTTCAGTAATGCTTGGAAGGTCGGGAAGTGATTTAAGACCAGGGTACTTTGTACAGATTGTAGCAAAGTGGTCGTTAATCGCGTTAGCGGTAAGTTTCTCCCCTTTTTCGTTCCTTAGTTCAACGTTTTTCTGCTTTCGGCCAAAAATGTTCTGAACCGTGCTATGAAACTTTTTAGAATTGGAAGATAGAAGCTTCTGTACAGTCAAGCGGCCGTGCAGCTAACTTGCATACTTTATCTTTCTCACCACTATATTTCGCAACTTGTTGGACTCTGCTCTGTTAGAGTTGTACAACTTATCCCGCCTTAGGATAAGCTCTTTTATATCTGGCGTGATCCAGGGTTTCGTTTCATTTCCTATTACCCGTTTCTTTTCTGGAAAATGCTCTTCGAACATTTTCTGAAGTTGGTCGCAGAAGGCATTTGTCATGTCTTCAGCAGACGGTAGTCTGTAAATAGGGGTCCAGTTCTGCAATGTTAGCTTTCCCTTGAAGGCGGGGATTTGTTCATCCCTGATCGGTCTCCAGGTCCCTGTTAGGTGATCACTTAAGCCAATGCTTGCTGTGATTTCTGGCTCGTTGTAGTACTGTTCGAGGTTAGTGAAGACCATGTCAAGTAGGTTACTGCCGCGGGTTGGAGACTTCAACACTTGTTTCAGTGATAGGCTGGACTCTATCTGGGAAGGCTTAATATCATTGAAGTTTCCGCATATCACAATACCGGCAAAGGGATATTTACTCCGGAAGTGGTCGACGGAGTATTGTAGGTAGTTGACTAGAGTCTTCCGGAATGGGGCTTTGGGTGGGTAGTAGACGACTCCAAAGATTAGGGATGACACTCCCCTTGGTAGGAAGCGCGGTCTTACCCAGACCCATAGCACTTCGAGTTCTGGGGATTTGGGCATTGGAGGATCGAGTTTTCGGCTGGGCGTATCGTTACGGCAGATAAGACCAACTCCTCCACTGTGGCTGATTTCTTCTTCTTTTTCGTCTACTGACTTTCGAGGTAATAAGTAGGTATTGTAACCATCGAGGCTGAGTATACTGCTATTTGTAAGCCAAGTTTCGGTAAGACAGGCCACATCGATCTGTTTTCCTCGCATTAAGATGTCCAGTTCCTCGATTTTGTTTGTTATTGACTGGACGTTCGACAGCAATGTAGAGGGAAATTCTGGATTCTGCTTTAATCTTGATTTCCTTTTTACAGGATCAGAGGTTTGGGTCCTTACCGCGTGACAGTTACTTGTCTGTGCCGGTGGAGGGACTTTCTTGTAATACGTCATCCAGGACTGATGTTCATTATCACTTGGTAGGTATGAAGGAGCGTTTGCTGTTTGTGGTAGAGTTGAAGTTAGACTTGGAGGTGGTGGGTTCAGGCGGTAAAGGTCGAGTATGGATCGTTGTAGCAGGTCGTGTTTTTAGTTTATACACCAGCGTTTCTAGCAGAGTAGTGGGAGATACAGTAGGTCGGTAAGTATGGGTGTGATTTGTTCTGGAAGTCCTTTGCTCTTGGTAAATACGATTTGGATGGTGGTGATTGGGTTTTGTGTTTTTCGTACCACTCGTTCTTCTCTCTCCTGGTCCTCCTCTCTTCTGGTTGACGGTTGAGTGTCTTAAGCAGGTCCATGGTTTTGATGATTCTGGTTGATGGTTGGTGTTTGCTATGCCAGAGAATCTACTGTTGTAGAAAACGCGAGTCCGGAAGTGATTGTAGTTGTTAACTGTCGGTGGGTGATGATTCGGGTGCATATGGTTTTTTGAACTTGTTTGTTCCGTTTCTGTTCTCATTTTCTGGGGGTTTAGTGCTGGTTTGATTGGGTGAAAGAATTTGCATCGTTGTCCTTTGGTGCAACGCCCGTCCGCAAATCTCTTACATTTTTCAGGATGAAGTTTGTTGCATTTTGCTGACTTGGGGTTTTGGCAACCATCTTGAGCGGAGTGATGTTCACAAACTGGAGGAGTCTCAACGAGATGAGAGAAACGACACTGGTTGCCCCATCTGCAGTGACCTTTTTTAAAATAAATGCACTCAGTTTGCGTATTTTGGAATGTTTTGACAGGTTGACTGAGTACAACGACTGATCTGTCTTGTTCTGCTCCCCTCGTGCCATCTTCAATGTCAGGATTTCTGAGTGGAACTTGACCTGAGTCGCTGGGTTCTTCTGCTGCTGGTGCTCCTGTAGTCGGACTGACTAATCACAGGACAATTCGGACACTAATAGTCTCATGAGGATCAGTCATCGTACTCGCATTCTTCTTTTCAGTCTGGGCCAATGATCGGTTTTCAAGTTGCGATTGATTGTTCTTTAGAAGTATTTCTGTCATTTCAATTATTTGTTGCTTGTATACCGTGTTGGAAGCAGAAAGCTCCGCAATCAGCGCTCTTTGATCGAGAATGGTCTGATTCTGCTGCTCAATTCTTCCTGTAAGAGCGTTAATCATTGCAAATTCCAGAGAGTCTTCTGGGTTACGAACGGAGGTATCAACATTAAGACTAGAGCAGTTGAATCTTGCTATGACCGGGACACCATTTTTGAAAGGCGGTTCCGCAACTTGAGTATCGAACTTTGGTGGGTGGTGAATGACGGACGATAAGAGACGGTTTTCGTCCGCTAAAGCCGATTTCCTTGAACGGGCCAGTAGAACCTCGTAGGGCGTTGTTCCTGCGTCATCCCACAACATCGAACTTGCTGCCAGAGGGGAGGCTCTTGGACATTCAAACGTGTTAGAGTGGGCAAGGTAAGCGTTTTCAGTTTCCCTTCTGTCGCTTTCCACGAACGGGGTCGACGGCCGTAGTATTTCTCCCTCCCAGAAACGGGAAAAACTCGAATAAAAATTTGAATCACTGACAGGAAAGAAATTTATCGTCTGATTTGCTTTTGTTAATTTCGTGTGCTGCCGTCTATCAAGTCCGTGAAGGTCAAGCACTGTGATTAAATTTTCCTCAGTAGATGGTACTAGCGTCGCCTTGGAGAGAGACCACCTCGTTACTGCTGTGCTAGTTTCGAATTTTTCGGACTGATTTTCTTGTCCATTTTCAAATGCTGAACTTTCAACTACGTTGAACAAAATGGATATCTCAAAACTTTCATTGGATCTTCAATCACTTTCGACTATTAAAAAGGGCACTAGCCCTTTCAATTTCCAATTGAATGAGTCCTTTTTGAAGTTTCTACAACATCGTTTTCTATAAAAATATTATATACCCCAAGGACATAACTTACAACCTTTGCCCTGAGGGCTCTGGAGGGTTTTTCATCCTCAAATATATAAATTCTAGAACTGTCTACTACGTTGAACAAAATGGCTATCTCAAAACTTTGAGTGGATGTGTTTGGATAAATGGTGGGCGTGAGAGGGGGATTAGTTGCCCTCCAATCACTTTCGACAATTAAAAAGGTCACTTGTTTATTTCAATTTCCTATCGAATGAACCCTTTTTGAAGTTTCTACGACAACACTTTCTGTAAAAACCTTATATGCCCTCAGGACACAACTTACAACCCTTGCCCTGAGGGCTTTGACTGGGTTATCATCCGTAAAAACCTAATCTCAAGAACTTATAACTACGTTGAACAAAATGGCCATCTCAAATTCTTGATTGGATGTGTTTGGATAAATGGTGGGCGTTAGAGTGGGGTTAGTTGTCCTCCAATTACTTTCGACTATTAAAAAGGTCACTAGCCATTTCAATTTCCAATCTAATGAACCCTTTTTGAAGTTGCTACTACAGCGCTTTCTATTAAAACCTTGTATACCCCCAGGGTATAACTTAGAACCCTTGCCTTGATGGCCGTGGGGGGGGGATGTCATCCTCAAAGACCTAATTTTCAGAACTTTCAACTACGTTGAACAAAACGGCTATATCAAAATTTAGATTGGATGTGTTTGGGGAAAAGGTAGCCATGAGAGGGGGTTAGTTGCCCTCCAATCACTCTCGACAATTAAAAAGGGCACTAGCCCTTTGAGTTTTCAATCGAATGAGCACTTTTTGAAGTTTCTACGTCAATGCTGTCTATAAAAACCTTTTGTGCTCCCAGTGCATAAAACACAACCCTTGCCCTGAGGTCTGTGGGGGGAGTGTCCTCCTCAAAAGCATAATTTGCTATCTCGAAATCAACTACGTTGAACAAAATGACTATCTAAAACTTTTGATTGAATGTGTTTGGGGAAAAGGTGGGCGTGGAAGGGGTGTTAATTGCCTTCCAATCACTTCCGACTATTAAAAAGGGCACTAGCCGTTCCAATTTCCATGTTCCAATTAAACTAAAGTTTGACTCTTGTCACACAAATTTATTTTTTAAAACAATAAAAAACTTTAGGGTGAAGAGTGAGGCGTTGAGGAGGGGACAGCCCCTTTCATATACGGAATAATTTCTGTTCGTTTTAAGTTTTAATGTCGCTCCTTTCTTTCAGTTAAAAAAAATTGTTTTTTTTTATTTAATAATAACGTAAGAACCATAGATCATAAAAGAACATTTCCCTTGAAAAATTTTGTAAAAAAATCTTCAAATCATGCTGAAATGGAAATTTATTTAAAAGTGTCCTTTGATAAAAATATTATTGGCAGCTACATATCATAGTTCTTGTAGTTTTGGATTTAATTAGTTAGGCACACCTAATTTTCTTTTGATAGGATGCCCCATTAAAATGGACAGGACAATTATAATGAGTAATGTAAATGCCTGGATCAAAAGGTCATCTAAGGACCTTTCCCAAGATGATTCACTGAAAAGGTAGTCACATCATGCTAAAATGAAAATTTCCACTTTAAAATTTCCATTATTCTAATTCTTTAATCTCCTTCTTCGTCTAACTGCCGAATCGCCTTGTATATCCCAATCATATATACTAATTTCACTTTAAACAGAAAGTGAGCAATAAAAACTGAATTACAGGCTTAAGTAAAATGTATTATCTGCTTTGTTATTAAAAACCCTTTTTCATGAAACACATTAGCAGGAGACACTTTTGAGCATCAAAAAGCTCTATCTGAGCATTGCTGCTTTGGCTCAGCAAAATCCTCAGTCTTAGACCTTATATCTTCTTCTGCCTCAATCACTTAAGGTATCCAAAAAGAGTTACCAGTCGTCTCTTATAACTGCAGCAGCACAGGCATCTTCTTATTGAGTTTGAATTGAGGAATTGTGTTTTATGAGGTCACCTAAGCAGCTGCGTCATGGGTTGTTTTTAGGGTGTCCTCTTTCCTGTCCCCAAGTGGCTGCCACTACAGGACGACCTGTAGTGGTGGAATGTCCGGGATACAAACCACGTGTCCAAGGTATCCTCACTTGTGATATTTTGATCACTTCAAATGTCAGGGGTTGAGACATCATCTATCGCACAGTAGTATCTGTTGCTTTTTGGTTCCAGTGTATATTTAAATACAAAACTTAAGCACATGTCTTCCAGTGCGAGGAGTAAATTTTCAAGTTGTTGGTCTAAATGTCAGGTTTTGGAAACATAGCAAGAGACTATGGCTGTTGAAAAACCTCAGGTTCGGCTTGCGAGAATTTTTACTGGCATGATCCAGCATTATTGATTGTGGTTCCTAAAGGCCTGAAACCTAGTACTTGTTCTATCGTTTGGTTGTCATATTGTAAATGGTATGGAGATTCAATGTTCGACATACCTATTGTTTTGTTGGTGTTTATTTTTAGCCCAAACGGCTAGGCAGTATCTCTGACTTTGTTGAGGTACTGCCGGAGTTTTTGTTTACAAGACCTTAGAAGACAATATTGTCTGCAAAATCAACATTTCTTAGTCCCTCACTATTTAAATGAAATTCATGACCTTCGGACACCCCGAAGACATATTCAATAATGATGATACACATCAGCGTTGATTGCACACAATCCTGCTTCACCCCTATCGTGATGTAGAATTTCTGGTGTCCCCATCCTTTGTCTTCACAAAGTATTCTTTTTCCTTGCATAGGGTGTTAATGACTTTGATGGACTTATTAGAAAACACATACTATCAGAGAGCCTTTATAAGTGTTTTGCAGTCTAGGGACAAGAAAGCTTTTTCAAAGTCCAAGTCCCACCATTTGTTCACCTTAGGAGGATCAGTAAAGAACCGTCAAGTCTCGTGTTTTTGGGTTCCTCTATTTTTGAATGTATTCCAAATGGCTGATTATTGTCGCAGTATAATAACTCAAGAGTCTTTCCGTCCAGTAGCTTCTTCAGATTTCTCAGCTTTCTGTTCAAGGCTAAGACCATTATCAGCATAAAGACCTTTTTATACAGCCTTATAAAGCGCAGCCTAGTCTTTTTCGAGGGCTCCGGTCAAACAGGTGGACAGAATCATTTTCTTCTTGTCAGCCAACGTGTCGATCAGATCCAATGACTCGGCAGAGATCCATTCATAATCAGAGGACTTTTTCATGTTAAGCTCTTTGTGGGAAACATTGTCTTAAGTTTAACGAATAGAAGTCTAAGTTGCCTCCAGATTTCAACCACTCAGCAGACCAGTGACTTCTAACTTGTTTATAAGTTTGCAAGCGAACTGTACTTGGATTTCTTAGTCATTTGGTTTTTTTAAAATCATAGGGCAGTGGCCTAAATGTTTGGATCTGTCATCGGGTGGGATCATAACTTTGACTGTGGCAACCTTAAGGTAAGGGTTGGAGAAGATATCAGTGTTTCTACGTATGCACACATCACACAACAAAGCCTGCCACTTCTTGCTGAGCAGAAAGTGATTGATCTATTCTTTTCTTAAGTCCAAGAGGTCCAGAAGTGCTTTTGCATATCTTTGTGGGGACGAGAGTACCATCAACAGGCAAACCATTAGACCCAGCAATTTTTATAAGCAACTTCATGTACCTACAGCAAGACTCAATCAAATAATCTACATGGCGCAAGTGCAAAAGGCAGTACTAATGTTCAAAATTATTCTTCGTATTTATAGATCTAACTGCTTTAAAGAGCTAATAGTATTCACTCGAGATTATAAAACTTGGTTCCTATCAAGCTTCTGAGTCCCTTTGCTTTCAATCGGAAATGCCAGCCACAATCCCCATCTTGATATTATCTATGTATGCATATGTAACATAATATATCCTCCTTAAGTTAACCCTATGCGTCTAATATCTCTCAACAGTTCCATTTAGTTGCAGTATTAACAATAGTCTTAACATATAATGAAAGGTCTTTCACCAAACTGAAAAGCTGAATCTAGTTTTTTCATAGCCTTTTTAAACTGAATTTAGCTCACTTTATATTATCTTTTACAACCAACTTCAGGTAACTTGCTGGCACACTATTTTATTTATTATTATTAATTGTTATTTTGTATGATTTTTTCCTTGTTTTTTGTGCGCGTATTTTGATTTTTATTTCTTTGTCTCAGTGTCATTGGTTGAAAGGTTATGTGAGTGTTATACTTCTAACCGCCTAGTGCTAGTATTTTTATGCCTTTTCATATGCTGCTACTTTTCATAATGGCTGGAATTTTGTTTATAAATAGAATATTGTTACTGCATTAAAAAGCTTTATATGGTACTTCTTCGGCTTTTCATTCACTTTATGGGCTGTAAGAAGCATTCGTCTTTTTTGATCATTGAGAAGTGAATATAAGAGATTTCTTTTTTTTTATGTTTGTTGGTCAAACCTGCAAGCATTATTTTAGAATCAATTCTCACATTTTCAAGTAAAATATTCTTGGTTAAATTTGAGAAGAATTTTGTGTTTGAGTAAGTTAAAAAAAAAATAAATCCAAAAAACTCTGATCAATTAGGTGGGATGTTAGTCAAGGGGTGGTATTATTCATTTGTGTAGTACAGCTTTTTTTAAGTGATATACTGCAAGAAAATAAGTGATATTAAGTGATAAACTGCAGTGATAAGTGAAATTAAGTGATATACTGCAAGAAAATCAATAGGAGAAGTTAAAAAACATGAACACTAGAAAGTAGTAAAAGCAGAAAGCAGTAAAAGTAGAAAGCAGTAAAAAATTAAAACAATTCTGGCAAACAGTAAAACGGAAAAACCGAGAACAATATCCTTCACCCACATGGTTAATGCCTCGTCTGATTTGACCAATCATTGTTATCAGCACTTTTTATACTTTATAGACTTGAATATTCCAAAGTTAATTATACAATATTTATCCTTTTGTTTAGACTAGGGACATATTGAATAGCAAAACTGGTTTTAGAGGATCATCTGCAGCCGTTCAAGAGCCAAGAGGTATTCGAACGTCTGGTTTTAGCAAGCCCTTATGATTTGGTAGCACCTGGAAGGATTCAAACGTCAAAATGATCTGATTGGTTGGGATGAAGACGCCTAAGTCAAGTAGTAAAACAGAAAGACCGGGACGACCGTTCTGTAGCCCCTTAGAGGACGTTGATGTTTCGCCAGTTTTGAGCGATCAGTTCCTTGGACTGTATTTACACTGTATAGATCCACAAATTTTTTCAAATTTATAATTGGTTATCGAATTTGCAATTAATAATCATTAATTATAATTCAGTGAATTATAATTTTGAAAACTATTTATTAACGAAATTATTTATTTGTTTAGAATGAAGACAGATTAAACGATAAAATTGGTTTTGGAGGAGCATCTGCAGTGGTTCAAAGTCCAGGAGGAATTTATGAGCCTCTGATTACGGCACACCCGTCTGAACTGCTAGCATCTGGAAATTATATCAATGATGTACCAGTGATGTTTGGAGCCAATAAGCATGAAGGCTCTTTTGTTCTCAGTAAGGCTAAATTTTCCAATACCAAGCGTCAAAAAGACGGATTGTAAATAAAATTTTTAAAGGCAATAACAAAGTCATGGGAAAATGTTCCTTACTGCTCGTTACTTTAACTTTCATCGGGCTGCGTTTGCCAACTTGGGCTTTTCTTCGAATACCATCTTGACAACAATTTTCGCATGCCTTGTTGTTTCTCGCACTCCTTATTGGAAGGGATAATTTTAAAACTTTTCACAATAGAGATTGGGTGGTTATCTTTATGGGTGAGAGCCATAAATTTATCCTTCGGACTCTTGTTTGGCAGCTTTTTTTGAAATTTTTTGCATGCCCAAAATTGTTGGTAATAAATATTAAAAATAAATGATAACTAATACCAATAGTTTCTAACCAAGCATATTTTTATTTGTCAATAGAAAGGGTTGAAAGTTGAAAGTTTAGGAAGTGTAGAAAGTCTTTAAACAGAATTTACCTAAACTTATACTAACTCAATAGAATAGCGTGAGCATACGTTATATAACGCACGTTTTTAAATACATAAATATTAATTGAAGCATCAAACAGAATTAATTGTAATGACATTTACAAAGGTAGGGTATGATTTTCGACTAATTAAGTTTTGTTTACAAACTATTTATTCTTTAAAAAGAGCTAAAAAGAAATATGTATAAGAAACAGCAGTTGTAAATGCAGTTATCAAAATACTCTTATGACATTTTGTGTGCTAAGGCTGATTTGATCATGTGCTGTAAGTGTTGCACAATGTGAGTCATGCATTGATGCATAATTCGATGCATTCTATGGCGATGGTAAAACAGTAGGTCTTTCCCATACCAAATTTCCCTACATCAGACACTTCAGAGTATCTGAAATGCAGCTGCTCTTTCCCCTTGTTTCACTCCACGGTTATTTCTGTTGTGCCTTCATTTAAAGAAGTCAACAGAGATGTATCTGGAGAAAATCTCACCTGAGAGATCACTCCAAGTGTAGGTCTAGGGATGATGAAGTTACTCAGATGCTTGATTCTAGGCGCGTCCCTTTTAAATATGGTTGGGTCAATCGGTATGTCTTTGCTTCTTACTTTTAACATCCTTTTGTTAATTTACGATTTTTATACAATTTCATGTTTTTTCGACGTGTCAGTACTTTCCCAGCTACAGCTCTATGATCATGATCTGTTTCACTATTTCTTTCCAGTTATTAACCAGAATTAACCATATTTTTCCAAAATTAATTTCTTCCAGGTGTACCAATTAGAGAGGCACGGGAGGGGGTAATTCCAGTCCTAGGTTTTGAATACTACCCTTTTTTGTATTTTCTTCAACTCCACTATATTGAACACCCCTCGTATATTTTTTGAAATTTTCTTTAAAAAAAGAGAGAAAATTAATTTTGCCCTTTCCCTTACGTTTCCTTGAATTGAAGCCAGTGGTGTGTTCCTTTTTTGGCGTTTGACCAAAATCACTATATTTTCAAAAAAGGACATCCCGACTTTACCATTATTTTTTTCTCCTTTTCCGAAAGTGAAAAAATTCACTCATGTTCTTACTTTGAGGTATATTCCCAATATCCGTAATTTATATTTAAAGAAGTGTTTATTTTGCTGCTAAGTAGCTTGGATTCAACATTCTAGTGACCAATGTCACTGAAATACACCACCACGACGCGAAAAAAACAAAACAGGAAAAACAGCAGGAAACATGACCTTCCCAATTTCCCATGTTAAATAGTCAAATAAGAGACTTGATACCTAAGAGGTAAAGATTGCTCTTTCAGATGTGCGGGGCTGTTTGGTGAGCATTTGGTGTCTGCTGTTTCATAACCATATCCCAGCTTATCATTTATTCTGCCACACCTAGTACATTTGTGTCGCACCTGTTCTAACAGCACGTACCCCACATCTCTCATATCTTGCTCATGCCACCTAGTGTCTAGTGTACACGTTTTTGAAAGTACATGATCTCTTAGTCAGATGCTAGTATAGGTCATATTTCATTGAATTTTTACATATCCAGTCTTGATTAGTCAGTATTAACTTTAAATCTGAATCAGCGTATCCTTAAAACCTCTTTTTAGGCAAAAAAAAATTAATCCTTTTGAAAAAATGCAGGAACTAAGTAGTATCTGAAAGTGAAAATTTTTTTGCAAAATCGAGATGGCGGTGATTGTCTTTGGGAAGTACATATTAAAAAAATTTAAATAATAAAATAAAGTGATTCAAATGAATAAAAATAATTATAAAATGATAAATGATAATTACAAAATTATAAAAATAGTCCAGGTGCCAAGACCTAAAAATGTGACACGTCCATGGCACATCTGTTTCACGCAATCTGAGAGCCGTTTCTAGTTATATCGAACCCGCTGATTACGATTGTATCCGAGAATAGGTACCTTCAAAGGGCTCTTGACCCTTAAAAATGACCTAAAATATTGCATAGTACTATCTAGGGAGTTTCACTTACAGCCAATTACATTTTGGTCCTTTTAGCTGAAGTTAAACCTAACTGAGCAAAAACGCAATCAACTTAGTGTAAAAAAAAATACTGTTATCGATTGAATGTTATTTTTATTTGATTAGTTAATAAATTGTTAAAATTAGTTTATTGAGTAACCGTTTATAATCGTTATAATATTCAATTATTTATAAGCAACAAATGAACAGGAACAGTCCTGGTCAGGAGTAAAAATAAAATTGAGTAGAAAGTCAAAATGCCTATTTGAAATAACAGGTCTTGGGCCAAGTCAACAATAAATCTATCCTCCTCTTCAATCACATCCTAAGTGTACACAGGTCATTTTGTGGCTCATCTGTGCAGGTAATTAGGAATGCTATTGAGTTGTACATCATTGGTGATTTGCAAACAAGCGAATTGGCATACTTGAAGGTCACTGGCATATTTTCTCTTGCTCTGTGATATGCTATGATATCTTTGATTTCAGATTTCAGCTGCTTCATGAAGCTTGAATTTGATCAATTCGTAGAAAACTTGAGACCCAAGTCACGGGTAGTTAGAATAAACCCAAGACAGATAGTCTTTGTAAAAGGGAAAGCTGGCATAACTTTTCAGAATTGTATAAGAATGATTCATTCCACTTGTTGATAGATAGTCTATTAACCATCCTTGGGAAGAACTAAGATAGATAGGCATAGAGTAAGAATAATTCAAATTGTCTATCAGTTTATTGAGCCATTTGAAGGCGATTGGAGCAATATTTTTAAACTTATCGGTAGATCATCCTCTCATCGTTGCTTTCAGAAAGGTCACATTTCCCAGCACAAACACAAAGCAAATCACACTTGCAGATTCCCAAGAAGAAACAATTTTCAATGCTAATGTGTTAACATTTGCAATGAACTGCGATACGGCTTACAGAAGTTGGTCTCAGTAACAATGTATTTGTCGAAGGAATAACCCCAAAGGTGTCACTAAATACCCATCCAAAACTTAGGGTCTCTAAACTATTGGTTCACTATTCGTAGCCTGTAAAATGATTCTCCAATGATATACAACTCTAAGGATGTGGTATTAAAAGCTGTTTCAGTGGGCGGAAGGTTTTTCAACGATTTTTTCTTATGGAATAAGTGCACTCATAAGTTGTTCAGAGAGTTAAAAGTCAGTAGGATTCTTTATATAGGCTGCTATAGTTGCTTTTCTTGCCACCTCTATCGCTTCCTCTACGTAATTCGATATATTTACGAGGTCAAACTTGACTTTTCTCACCAATTCCGCCATTTCAATAATAATATTATATTTCCAAGCTGCTTTAAAGAATTTCTTCTTACCCACAGAATATATAAAACTCGTCGTGCCAGTTCCACTAAGGTAGTAGAGAAGTCCAATACTGTCAACACAGTCCCTTAGAAGAGGAAAAGCCAGCTCATTCACAGGGAAAATTCGGTTAGGAAATTAGAAGAATAGTTCCTTCTTTTTATACCCTTCCGTAGCTATCAGCGTAAAAGAGTGTTGCAAAATTATCACCAGAATATCAGTGTCATTGGCCCAAACAATTACAGAAGAACTTCGATTTCTAGAGCTGAAAGCAACATGGACTGCAGTACGAATGTCTGCTTCTTCCTATGTGCTTCCAAGCTCAAGACTAACGACAGATAAAGACTCCATGTATCCTTTTCTAGGCAATATCCCAACACGTTGACGATCAGGGAAACCTCTTGCTAACATTATATTGAAGTTCCTACTTGTAATGACAAAATTGCTCCAAGACTCATAAATAAAATCCACTGAGTCAGCTTTGGCTAAAGAACTTCGGAGAATTCACTGCCAGGAATCACCGAGTTTGATGCTTTCATTGTATGTCTTACTGATCTTCAAACTTTGCCCCCCCCCCCTTCGTCTATGGAAACCAGTACTGTGTTTTAGGCACACTGGTGAGTTAGTTGGGTCCCTGATTCCATAAATTCCATCCTACTGGGCAGAAACCACATGCAGATGGCATAGATTTTCTAGGAGCTGACCGAAAATCTTAACTTAAGAGTGGCATAAAGTTCATAATAAGTGAAAACTTTGAATCAACATCAAAACTGGCAAAGAGCAAGCCCAAAAATCTAGGCAAGACAATGCTTCTATTAAGTTTATCAGATAAGAATTTTTTCCTGTTCTTAATCTGAATCTGTCAGATTAGGGTTCAAATAATGCTGGGGAATGCTGGAGGAGTTCATTCTGAAGTATTTTTTTTACCGTGTCGGTCGTTGACCCTGTATTTTTTTACCAATATTCAGCAGAACTTTTTAAACTGCTTCTAGTTCATCTGCAGGGTTGGTAAAAGTACGTTTTGCCGTTTGGGTAGTTTTCAAGTAGTTTTCTATGGTTTGAACCTTAATCTTCAAGAAAGCACTAAAATTGCCTCTTAGATAATTACCTACTCCATCCAATCCTATTTTCTCTGCTAAAACAATCCTTTCTTTTTTTGCTGTATCAACAGTTTCAAAAATGACCACATTCACGAACGCCGGTTAATTCTAATCTTTCAATTAATTCTTAAGGGTCAGGCACCCTTGACGGTACCTAGTCTCAGGAATTATCGTAATCAGAAGATTCGATATGACTAGAAACTGCTTTCAGATTGCGTGATGCAGATGTGTCATGACGACCTGAAAATAAATGTCTTTTTGTCTACTGGCAAGAGAGAATAGCCTATATGTGACCATGGGCGCAGGCAGCATCTTGTGTAGAGGGGGGCAGCCGCTTTTGTGATGGATGGGGGAGGGGTCTTAATAATACTTCCCGAGGTCCTTTGAATATAGGTCTTTAGAAACTAGTCATTTCATATTTCACTAAAACTCGGCCTTTAACATTTTCCATGTTCTACTTTTCCTGCAACAGTATAACTTAAGAGACCCACTATCCTACTTCCAATTTCCAGAAAACATAAGCACCACAAAAGCGATTTGACACAAATCACATTTTGGTTAGATAACAGCTTCTTCTAAGAATTCAATTCAAAAGTTTACAGTTGGGCAAAATTAAATATCAAAATTGGTATTGGGGAGACTGGCCCACGTTTAGCCAAAGCAAACAGTTTCAATATAAGAACCTATGGGGCTTCTGGTGGATTATAAAAGCTCTGACAGATGGCAGTGTATGTTTTTAAAATTCTGACCTTAATTAATACTTTTATCAAAAATATCAGATTGGATCAGGTTTTAAGGTGATTAACTCTGGAATTTTGTTCAATTTTGTCTGAAAGCCTACGCCTAATTACGAATACTAGAAAACTCGTGTTGTAAACTCACATTGTATTCTCTTATTATTTGCCTGTTTTTGGCAGGTTCCAAGACATGCCAGCTTCACCAGTTTGCTGTTAGTATTTTTTAATCCTGCGGGATAGCAAACTCCCATGTTCGGCAACAATACCTGGGGTAAATTCCACATGCCGTACCAAGGTGTCCAAAAGTGGGCTATGCTTGTAAAGGCTGTGTAAACAGCATTATTGAAATGTTGAAAGCAAACTTAAAACCCAAAACTGTGTCAATTCTGGCGTTGTTTAATCCTGTCAGAACAGTAGGTGGACTGAAGTTCAATTTTTTCCTGTTAATTTTCATTCAAGATAAAATGCTTAAAAGTAAAACAGAAGAGAAAAGAAAGAAAGGTGGCTGCGATCCAGAAGAAAATAAAACAGCAATTTTTTCTGTCTTATTCTACAAGAAGTCAGTTGGATTCTCTAGAAGTGCCATGGCTGTCCCTAGAGGAACACTGCAAGACTACATAAAAAAACGTTGAGAAGCTGGAAATCCCTCTAAAAAGTCTGGACCTAAGTTTCCTTACAGCCTGTTACAACACATGATAAATATTTACAGAGGAAAACGAAAAAAGGACTAAAAACTTACTTGAAAATGATAGCTCATATGCTTTCGACTGTATTCCCATAGAAGCGTGTAAATTTGCATACACTTATGCCACTATTAAGAGTATAAACGTACCGGATAACGGATCTGCAAAGGCAGTGGTGGAATCAAACAGTTCGTGGTAACAAACTGTAAGTAAGGAGCGATCCGGTTCAATGGTAACCGAAACTATAAAAAACGGAATTTTTATACCAATAGATACATCAAAAGAATTAGATTTTTAAGCTGATATCAAATATATAAGTTTCATCAAGTTTAATCTTACCTATCAAAAGTTACGCGCCTGAGAAAATTTGGCTGATTTTCGAAAAAAATGGGTAAGACCCCCTAAATGTTGTATAACCTTAATGAAAACCATACCATCATATTCAGCGTATCAGAGAACCCTGATGTAGAGGTTTCAAGCTCCTATCTACAAAAATGTGGAATTTTGCATTTTTTGCCAGGAGAAAGATCACGGGTGCGTGTTTATGCGTGTTATGTTTTTTTTTCCAGGGGTGATCGTATCGACCCAGAGGTCCTAGAATATCGTGAGAGGGCTCATTGGAACGGAAATTAAAAGTTCTAGTGCCCTTTTTAAGTGACCAAAAAATGGAGGGCAACTAGGCCCCCTCCCACGCTCATTTTTTTCCCAAAGTCAGCCGATCAAAATTTTGAGATAGCCATTTTGTTCAGCATGGTCAAAAATGTAATAACTATGTCTTTTAGGATGACCGAAACTAAAACTCTAGGTAATGGTAACCGAAACTCTAGAAAACGGTATTTTGATACAAATAGATACATCAAAAGAATTGGATTTTAATGCTGATTTCAAATATATAAGTTTCATCAAGTTTAATTCTACCCATCAAAAGTTACGTGCCTGAGAAAATTTGGCTGATTTTCGAAAAAAGGGGGAAAGACCCCCTAAAAGTTATAGAACCTGAATAAAAATCACACCATCATATTCCGCGTATCAGAGAACCCTACTTTAGAGGTTTCAAGCTCCTATCTACAAAAATGTGGAATTTTGCATTTTTTGCCAGAAGAAAGATCACGGCTGCGTGTTTATTTGTTTTTTTTCCCAGGGGTGATCGTATAGACCCAGTGGTCCCAGAATATTGTGGGAGGGCTCATTGGAATGAAAATTAAAAGTTCTAGTGCTCTTTTTAAGTGACAAAAAAAATTGCGGGCAAATAGTCCACCTCCCACGCTCATTTTTTTTTGCCAGAAGAAAAATCACGGATGCGGGTTTATTTGTTTTTTTTTCCAGGGGTGATCGTATAGACCCAGTGGTCCTAGAATATTGTGAGAGGGCTCATTGGAATGGAAATTAAAAGTTCTAGTGCCCTTTTTAAGTGACTAAAAAAATGGAGGGCAACTAGATCCCCTCCCACGCTCATTTTTTTGCCAGAAGAAAGATCACGGATGCGGGTTTATTTGTTTTTTTGTTTTTTTTCCCAGGGGTGATCGTATAGACCCAGTGGTCCTAGAATATTGTGGGAGGGCTCATTGGAATGAAAATTAAAATTTCTAGTGCCCTTTTTAAGTGACCAAAAAAATGGAGGGCAACTAGGCCCCCTCCCACGCTCATTTTTTTTTTGCCAGAAGAAAGATCACGGAAGCGGGTTTATTTGTTTGTTTTTTTTTCCAGGGGTGATCGTATAGACCCAGTGGTCCTAGAATATTGTGGAAGGGATCATTAGAAGGGAAGTTAAAAGTTCTAGTGCCCTTTTTAAGTGACCAAAAAAATGGAGTGCAAATAGGCCCCCTCCCACGCTCATTTTTTTTTGCCAGAAGAAAAATCACGGATGCGGGTTTATTTGTTTTTTGTTTTTTTTCCCCAGGGGTGATCGTATAGACCCAGTGATCCTAGAATATTGTGAGAGGGCTCATTTGAATGAAAATTAAAAGTTCTAGTGCCCTTTTTAAGTGACCAAAAAATGGAGGGCAAATAGGCCCCCTCCCACGCTCATTTTTTTTGCCAGAAGAAAGATCACGGATGCGGGTTTATTTGTTTTTTTTTCCAGGGGTGATCGTATAGACCCAGTGGTCCTAGAATATTGTGGGAGGGCTCATTGGAATGGAAATTAAAAGTTCTAGTGCCCTTTTTAAGTGACCAAGAAAATGGAGGGCAACTAGGCCCCCTCCCAAGCTCATTTTTTTTGCCAGAAGAAAGATCACGGATGCGTGTTTATTTGTTTTTTTTCCCAGGGGTGATCGTATAGACCCAGTGGTCCTAGAATATTGTAGGAGGGCTCATTGGAACGGAAATTAAAAGTTCGAGTGCTCATTTTAAGTGACCAAAAAAAATAGAGGGCAACTAGGTCGCCTCCCACGGTCATTTTTTCCCAAAGTCATCCAATCAAAATTTGTAGAGAGCCATTTTGTTCAGAATGTTCAAAAATATTATAAGTATATCTTTTAGGATGGCTTAATCCCTCGAAGTTCCCAGGAGGAGGGCTGAAAGTTATGAACTTTACCCAATGTTAACATATAGTATTGGTTATTGGGATGTATACAGTACAGACGTTTTCAGGGGAGATTTTTCCTGGTAGTGGGGGAAAGGGGGGGGTCGGGGGTTATATGGGAGGATCTTTCCATGAAGGAAGTTTTCAAGGGGGAAGGGACATTGCTATGAAGGGGACGCCGGACTTTCCAGCATTATTTAAAAAAAGATCAGAAATGAAATATAAAAAAAACAAGTTTTTCAACTGCAACAACAGCAACATAAAAACTTTAAACGAACAGAAAATATTACATATATGATTGGGTTCACCCGCTAGTCAATACCTCACTCTTTAAGCCAGATATTTTTTAGTACTTTCATTAGAGCTTTTTATTCTAATTACCAGCCCTTGTGATTAAGAGGTCATTTTTTAAGAATTGGAACGACATTTGAAATTTAACTTAAAGATTAGGGTGTTGAATAGGGGGCAAACTCCCTAATAAATGTATTAAAAATAGATGAATATAGAAGTTCGTTAAGTAAGTTAATTCGTAAGTTACGTATATTTATTACTAAAATAAACGCTCGTAAATAAAATGAAACAAGTTTCGAGAAAGCCATTTAACCAAATAAAAGTAAATTAATAGGAAATTTTTGTTTTAATTATTCATGTACTGTGAGCCAAGATCAAAACCTGTGTTAATTCAAAAACGTTCAGAAATTAAATAAAAAACAACTATTTTTCTAAACTGAAAGTAAGGAGCAACATTAAAACTTAAAACGAACATAAAATAGTCCGTGTAAGACATGGGCTTTCTTCTCCTCAACGCCTCGCTCTTTACTCTAAAGTTAGACTCTCTCACAACTATATTTTTGTTAAAGAATAAAAAAATTTAGCGCAAATAGCAAGGTATTGAGGAGGGGACAGCCCCTTTCATATACAGAATAATTTCTGTTCGTTTTAAGTTTTAATTTCGCTCCTTACTTTCAGTTAAAAAAAACTTGTTTTTTTATTTAATTACAGGTAAAGATTGGTACCGTGGTTTTATGGATTGCCTTAAAACTCTATCAGTAAAAACGCTAGAAAGTACAAGCCTATGACGTAAAACTGCTTTCAACCGTCACAGTGTAGGAGCTTTCTTTAACCACTGGAGCGAGGCATATATAAACACATGTTCAGACCACAAGACATTTGAAACTAGACATTTGAAAAAGTAGCAACTGAAGAACTTAAGGTCCAATTTAGGAAAGAGACTGGAGCAAGAGACTTTTTGCTAACTGACGAGATGGATATTGTCTTAAAGACAGAAGTTGAAATTAAACTGCCACCACTGACAGGTAGAACACCAAGATTAGCGGAGCGGCTTACATGTGGTCTTGATCAGTCAATGTATAAATAGAAATTAACGCTCTTTAGTTTTTTTTTAAAACTTTAATGAAATTAATTTTTTAGTTTTTCATGCTGACCATATTCTTTCTTAATTTTATAGCTTAAAAACAAGCTTTACTGTTCCCCTGGTTCTTTTTCTTTTGTCCGGTGGCCAAACATAAGCCAGAGACGCCCGAACCAGTGCTGCGGTGGCCCAGGTTTGGCACTCTTGACCACTTGGATAGAGAGGCATCCAGGTGGACAAATGGCAGAGTATTTCCAATTGTCTTTTCAAGGATGGTATCGAATGAGTTACTTTTGCTTTGGCATGCTGAGCAACTTCTTATCGCTTGAATCAACTCATAGAGAATTAAACAAGTCAAAATCAGCCAATCGTGGGCCAGTCTCCTATCTATATATTGGACCGAAAATCAATATTGAAGATCAAAACGTAAATGTTGATATCGTAAACAATATTTTGGAAATTTGGAAATTTCTGTTTGTTTTCAGATTTTTTAACCATCTACCAGGTAACATCCAACAAAAAATTTCAACATACGAAAAGTTCTCGTTAATGTCCAGCGTAAATTTGAAGTTCTAGGGGGGGGGGCAACTGCCCACCCCTGCCTCCCCTTCCCTACGCCCATATATGTAACAACAGAGAATAAACGTACTAACGAAAACGAAATAAAAAAAGTAATATTTGACAGCGTGGATTGAGAGACGGTATCCATAATAGACCAAAATTATACTTGGAAAATGCTAAGTTCTCTATAGGCTACCAAAATAAAAATACCTCAAATTCCTTGTAACTGCTACAAAAATTGTAAAGCTTTAATCATGCTTATACATGGAGTGCTTTAATTCAAAATTCAATGAAAATATTCTTCAATTTTAATGTGTTTTATTAACGAGGACTTTCTCTTTATTATTCTCTTTATTATTATTATTATTAGATATTATCTTTTTTCTTGCTCTATTTTATTTTAGTAGCATTCACGTTTCTAAATCGTCCATACACAATCGATCTGAGTCTTAAATCTCGAATGATAATGACCTAGCTCTTTTATTTAACAACCCAATGAAGGAAACTTCAGTAGATTTATCTATTGAATCAATCTATTTGCTTATGGATTAATCTATAAGCAAAACGTTTCCATAATAATCCAAACAAGAAGATGAAGAAGAAACTTATAGCCTAAGGAAGCTTAGGCTATATAGCCTATAGCCTTAGGCTTATAGCCCAAGGAAGCTTATCACCATTTTGGATCCATTGCCATTTTGGACCTTAAACAGAAGTTCTAATATTTGAATAATATTTTAAAAGCTGGAAATTGGTATCACCAGGAATTTTCCCAGTATTCTGGTCAAAGAGATTTCTTTAGTTTAATTTAGAAGAGATAATTCCTAATATAAATAGTCATGTATTTGATGTGGATCAGGTAGAGGCTCATTTATTTGGAAAGGTTGAGAGGGGGCGGCATTTATTTCAACATAATAATAGTTTTTATTGTAATTATTATCTTTTTTCTTCTCTTTGTACATATTTTCTTTTCGTATTTTACCCAATTTTTACCTAGTTTTGGACTGCACTTCTTGTACATGGTGTTTTCTGTCTTATGTATATTTATGGCTATTATGACCTTTGTTATTATCACGCTTTATTTTCTTGTAGAGGGAAGGGTGACTTCTGATGCAGAGTATGGCAACATGTTTGGGGCAGAGTTGGGCACAAATGCAATACATAGATGAATCTAAGCTTCTTTGATTAAATTCATTTAAAAATCTTTTTAATAAAAAAACATTAATTATTAAATAAATCGTTCCGATCTGTATTTGTACATTCAATCTTCAAATTGCAGAATTTCTGTTATTTTTTAGCTAACAAAAACATAGACAAATTAAATTCTGTTTGATTAAATTAATTACATAAATATTAATAACTTTATTATCTAAAAGCCAAGAGAAGAAATGAGGAACAAATAATAGCCGATATCCACTAGTTCATGGCTTCTTAGTTCACACAATATTGAGCTTTCACCTATCAAACATTTGCAGGTGTTGTTTGGGAGGATAATCTTGTGCCTTTGAACAGAACAGATGACTACGAATTTCTAAAGACTGGAGTTGTTCCGGTGCTAATCAGTATGATAAATGGGAGAGACGCAACAGAAGAGGAAATTCTGGCTGCATATGAATATTTCTTACCAAATGTAGAACTTGGCTATTTTGACAAAATGATGCCAGGTCTTGTTGATGTAAGCCTGTTTTTTTTTTTTATCTTTTTGATGTAAAATGTTTCTTTTAAAGAATTTAAGTTCTCTAGTTTCACAGTATATTTCTTTTGATGAAACAATGAACTATTGAAACAAAATTTTTTAAAATAGTTTAAAATATTTAAAATTTTTATCTTTTTGATGTAAACTGTTTGTTTTAAAGAATATAAGTTCTATAGTTTCACAGCATATTTCTTTTGATGAAACAATAAACTGTTGCAACAAAATTTGTTAAAATAGTTTAAAATATTTAAAATATTGTTCAGTTTAAAATTTCTGAAATTTCATTAAATAAATAACTTATTTCGTTTTGATTTAACGGTTGAATAATTTGATGTAAACGTTTAATGAATTTGATTTTATTAAATGCTTAAACATAAAATTTTTACTTAATTTGATTTTTCAATATACATCAATGAATTTAATTGATCAATTATACATTTAATCAAATAAATTAACTTGGTAGTTTAATCCAATAAAATTAAGATTAAATCATCTAAAATATTAGTAGTAAATTTTGATTTTTGGTTCTAATGAACACCTAATACAGTCAGTACCTTGCCCTTCCACTATCCAAAAAACAGTTAAAACTCTGTACTTTATTTTTCAATTAAGCACAAAGAATGTTCCTTTGTGTCAAAATAGTGACAATAAAATGAGAAGGTAAAGTTTTATTTTTAAATGTCTTTCACAAGGAAATGTGTAAGAATGGCATTTCTTTTCACGAAGAAAAAAACAGACAATAGCAGTACAAAAATATTAAAAAAAAACTAAAAGGGGGGAGGGAATTTGTCAACAAGGATTAATAAAAAAAAATCAAAAACATACAAAATCAATCTTAATAAAATTAAAATTCAGTCAAACCTAAAAACATTTGTTAACAATAAAAAATCAGCAAGAAAACACGAAAAAGTAGAGAAGAGAGTATAGGGGGGTAAAGAGAGATAAGAACAACTTAAAATTCATATAATTCTAATTTTTTAATTGAACCAAGGTAAAGGATGTAATTTCCATATTTGTCCTTTTAGTGGATTTCAAATACTATTTTGCTAAAAATATACCTTCATTGCCATTGAGCTTGCGACTAAGAATTTGGTGTTAATCTGACGACAACCAGATGGGAATGAATTTAACAATAATCAAGTGCATTTACAGAAACCATAGTTATCAAAATACATTTGAACAAACCACAGTAAACAAAAACAGAAGAAAAGGAGACATTTAAATAAACTACAAAAAGCCGACAAAAGAAATATTCGTAAATTCGAAAGTAGGAAAACAAATAAAAATCCTGTGCTTTTACTACTATGCTTTAGTTCTTGATTAAGAGTTGTTTTTTTTTCACAGATTAAATATGAAACAATTTACTGTAAATGAAAGTAAAGAGCGAAATTTAAAACACAATCAGAAATCGTCCCATACATTGGAGGCCATCCCCTCGTCAATTCTTCATTCATTACACTAAAGTGTTTAGAGTATTTAAATTATTTAAAGTATTTAAAGTGTTTAAAGTATTTAAATTAATTGAAGTATTTAATAATACTTCTTTTTTAAGTGTAATGCAACAGCCTTTGTGTTTAAGTAGTTGCTCTTAAGGAACTGGGATTAAGTCTAATTATAGCATGTTCGATGTTGAACTGGACAAAATTCGCCAATCACAAATATCTCATTTATGTATGAATGAAAACCCGAAATTTGATGTTCTATCAGATTTGTTTTTGAGAAATTTATTTTTATTAAATACCAATATTCACAAAAAAATCATATCAAACAGACCTACCACGTGAATATCTATAGAGATCTGTTTGTGGCAGGACTCAATATTTTACTCACTTACTACATATATATTGAAAGAAAAAAAAATGCAATCATATAAATAAATAAAAAATAAACTCATGGGAACAGCGAACCAATACTTACACAAAATAGAAGACAGAATACAGATAACTATCAGAATAAGAAATGCTTGGGATTTTTTTCAGATTTTTGTTCTTTGAATTTTCTCAAAATCTACATTTATGATTTTGGTTAAAGTGTCCAAACCAACACCCGCCTAGTGGGGTTGGTTCGGAAACACTGGGGCTTGAACCGGACAAGCTAAACAAAATTGTCAAAAATCTACCCGCAGTCCTGTACAAACGGTAGATTCGTCCATAAAACAGTTTTTTTTTTTTTTTTTTTTTTTTATTTTGAATAAAGTTCTACAAAATTATAAAACTATAAGCTTGCTTGATTAAAACATATTGTGTTGTGAAAAATCAAATCTCTTGCGAAAGCTTTGAGCCGCTCTGCTAGTTCCTCCCCAGGAAATAAGTTTTGGCAGACTTTGGAGAAACATCTTCTGCCTCAGGGAAAACAAACCTTTTGCTTTTCTTGCTCATGAAACTAATCTTAGCTTCACCATTTGCATTCTCCGGCACTAAACCAACATACCAGCGGGTTACCTTCTTAAGCTGGAGCTTGCCAAGGATGTAATATCTTACTGACAAGGAAGATGAACTGAACGGCAGGTCATCATTTTTATCTTCTTCACCAAGATGTACCAAGATGATCGTCAAGATGATTCCTCAGATTAATAGGCGTCTCCTTAGGTTGTTTTCGCTCTCCCTTTCCATGCTTTTTTGCCTTATTTCTTCCTTTTCTGGAGTGTCAGTGAGTATCCTAGTTCTGCCGGTTTTGGGGCACAAACGAGAGCTTGCGTGAACATTTTCCATAAGTGGGAAAGATCTAATCATTTCTTGGGTTATTCTTGCAAACTAACCTGACAGATTGGTGGTTGATAGCCTGGGAGCAGGACTGGGGTCAGTTGATCGTCCAGGAGTAGAAATATTATCGTTGGCACGAGACCGGCAAATTTTGTCAAGGTCCAAGGCTACTGCACATGCCTGATTTGAACTTACCCGATTTGAACTGATCCTGAATAAGTTGGTCCGTCACTTTAGATGGGAACAACTCAACCTCATTAGAATTGGTCAAGCAGACGCTTTTCAAAACTTGTTTCTTTACTTACTGAATATGGAAACTATTTCATGAATTGAGATTCAAGATTAATATCATTTAAAATTTCAGATTCATGGTCGTAAGCAAAGAAATAAAATAATCATCTACTCTTGCCCATGTAGAATAGAACCGGACACTGTCCTGTTCAACTCGAAAAAACAAATGTCCGGATTATCCCCCTCTCTTCACAATCCGACTGAGAAATCCATCTAAATAAAGAGCATAACAGAAAAGACAGATAGCACAAACCTTAGTGATTCTAGAATGACAAAACAATTTAGAGAAACAAGCGAAAAAAATTTCTGGCATAATGGTTACAGCTTAGATCAACAATTTACAGGGTGCCAGAAAAAAAATGACCGATATAAAACAGTATTTTCTGTTTAACTTTTAAAAAGATCAATCAACCACACTAGGAATTCGTCCCTGAGATATGAAGGTAAGATGGTATTCTTACAAATTATAGTAGAATTTTTCACCAAAGGGTTTCTGAGTAATTGAGGGTGTCCAGTTCAACCCACGTCCAGTTCATCCCTGAACTTCCCTACAGCGGGGTGTTGAAGAGGGGGATGTTTGTATTAAGTTTGAATTTAACTGTTGCAAAACACCTTGTATTTCATTCATCCGGATTGC
>NC_142799.1:5713576-5762757 GCF_049724085.1 Artemia sp. Qi Xiang Cuo
TTCTTCAAGGAGAAAAGCGGTCCGGAAGTACTGATAAGGGTTTCGAAAATATGCATGCTTTTGTTTGCTGATGATATTGCTCTCATAGCACAATCGGCAGGAGAAAAGCAAACATTATTAAACATAATGGATGAATATTTGGAATTGAAAGGATTATAATTAAATAAGAAGAAAACGGTAATTGTAGTTTCTAGGAAAAGTGAAAATTAAGGAAAGATGATGAATTTAGATTTAAAGGTGATTTTATAGAGATTAAAAAAGAGTTCGTGTATTTAGAAGTTAAGTTTTTTGGAATGGTAAGTATGCACAGGAGTTTAAGCAAAGAATAGAAAAAGGAAATATTTCTATGAATTTAATTTTAAAAAGTGAGGCTGGAAAGATTAGGGACTTAGCAATGCATAAATATTTATTTAGGACTAAACTCCTCCCGGTTATGCATTACGGGTGTGAGCTGTGGGGTTTTAGAGAAAGTGAGGAGTTGGAGAGAATGCAAAGAAATTATTTTAAGAGAGTTTTTTGGGCCCGTAAATCCACTCACAGTGTTGTACAGGAGGGGGATTTAGGACTAAGTAGGTTAAGAAAAGATAGGTTAATAAGAATGGTGAAGTTCTGGATAAAATTTTAAGAAGTAAAAATAGGCTAGCGAGATAAGCGTATTTTAGTTTCTTGGAGGATAAGATGGAGGTAGGGTGGCCGCAAGAAATCAAGAAAATTTTAGATGAAGTAGGATATTCGTATTTTTGGAATAAAGGTCAGGGATCGAATTCGGATATAGTGGTTGATAATGTAAAGGAAAGGAATTCAGCAGTGGCAGGGTCGGAAGGAGGTCTCGGGGTCTCTGAGTCTGGATAGTACGGTGAAGGACACGGGGGGGGGGAGAGAGAAGTTTATTTTAAGTTGGGGTTGAAAGTGGAAGAAATAAAGTGGATTTTGAATTTAAGGAGAGGGTCGATTGACATTGGGGAAAGGGAGAGGAAATTTAGGGTTCATGGTGTTAAACCAGTCCCTTGTCCGATTTTAGGGGAGGATGATGAGGATATTTTTCATTTTTTTTGGGAATAGTAAAGAAATGGCTAATCTGAGGAATGGGTGTTTTTCGTTAGAAAAACACCCATGGGTGGGTGGGTGGAAGAGATTGTAGGATCACGAGTTAAAATGACATAAAGGAATTTCGCTAAGTATGTTGATGAAAGGCAGATATATCGTGAAAGGTGTATCTCTTTATAGTATTTTCGTGAAGATTCATATATAAGTACTTTTTTTCTTTTTAATCTATTTGTGTTATTTTTGTTGGTTTTGTTACGTTTATGTTCTGTTTTTTTCCTATGGCCCGAAGGCTTTTTTTGTAAATACATACATACATAGCCTACATATGATTTTTGAATTGAGAGAACATAATTTTACCCTCCCATTTGATTTAAATTTAATAATTGATAAAAAAAAACGTTAGTAATATAGTTAAGAAATTCCTGTATATAGCACAAATAGATTTGACGTTTGAGGTTATTGTGAAAGTTATCTGAGGATGGTTTAGTGAATGGGCAGTTTTTATTTTTTTTTTTTTTTTTTTTTTTTTTGGTAGTTTGTGTAAGTATTTTAGTGTGTGTGTATAAATGTAGTTATATAGTATTGTAGCGTGAAATACCTATTTGGTGCAGTCCCGTGATACAATTAATCAAGGGTTAGTACAGACGACCTGGGCCAATAATCACCAAGGGCCTGAGAAAATCTGTATGAATTTAAGAAAAGAGGAAAACATCACCAAGACGATAATGTGTTGTTTTTCTAGGGGCTATCGAAAAAAACCAATGGTCTTATAAATTGGGAGAGGGCTTGTCAAATGAAAGTTAAGTTCTAGTGCCTTTTTCAGCGGCGAATGAGATTCTGCTATAGCAAATTGCGTTATCTGCCATTTTATGGTACCAAACTGCATTTCCAACTCAAAGAGGGTCAAATTGCAACCGATGGAAAATTGTGAGACAGTCAGTTCCTAAGTAGTCATGTATTCCATATAAAGCAAATGGTCATTAACGACAATTATTTTAAAGGTTCATTTGACCAGGTTGATTCACTTGATATCTGATAAATTTGTGCAAAACGATGCATAATTTTACGTCAGTCCTTATGGAGGAGGTTCGGTGGATCGTTGTATGGGGGCTAAGAGGTAGGCCCACCTGTTGGCTCAAAAAGAGCATTTTTCGTCCGAATTTTCTAACTTGCCGTGAACATTCAGGGCAATAAAAATGAGCGTCTGGGGGCTGGAGGTGTATGTTGGTCTCTACTCTCTGTTGATCAAACAGTTCATGATAACGAACTGTAAGTAAGGACCGACCCGGCTCAATAGTAACCAAACTCTAAAAAAAGGAATTTTGATACCAGTAGATACATCAAAAGAATCAAACTTTTATGCTGATTTCAAATATATAAGTTTCATCAAGTTTAGTCTTAACTATCAAAAGTTAAATTGAGTAAATTTGTCTTATTTTCGAAAAAAGGAGGAAACAACCCCCTAAAAGTCATATAACCTTAATGAAAATCACAAAATCAGATTCAGTGTACCATAGAACCCTACTGTAGAGGTTTGAAGCTCATATCTACAAAAATGTTGAATTTTGTATTTTTTGCCAGAGGA
Organism: Artemia sp. Qi Xiang Cuo; assembly: GCF_049724085.1. Lineage (NCBI taxonomy): Eukaryota > Metazoa > Arthropoda > Branchiopoda > Anostraca > Artemiidae > Artemia > Artemia sp. Qi Xiang Cuo. Next base: position 5,716,209 of record NC_142799.1, read on the forward strand.
AAGATCACGGATGCGTGTTTATTTTTTTTTTTTTCCAGGGGTGATCATATCAACTCAGAGGTTTACATATAGTATTGGTCATTGGGAAGCATACAAACCTTTTCAGGGAGGGGGGGTTCTGGTAGTAGGGGGGTGGATTGGGGGTCACGTGGACGGATATTTCCATGTAGGAAGTTTTCATGGGGCAGGGATATTGCTATGAAGGGGGTGCCGGATTTCCCAGCATTATTTAAAAATAGGATAAAAAATTAAATAAATACAAAAAGAGTTTTCAACTGAAAACTCTTCAACCTCAAAACTTAAAAAGAACAGAAACTATTACGTATATGATTGAGTTAGCTCCCTAGTCAATACCTCACTCTTTACGCTAAAGTTTTATTTTAATACTTTCATAAGAGCTATTTATTCTAATTAATCTAAAAGTGAGGTGTTGACTAGGGGGCGAACCCTCTAATATACGTAATAAAAATATAAGAATATAGAACTTCGTTATGTAAGTTAATTCGTAAGTTACGTATATTTATTACTAATAAAAATGTTCGGAAATAAAATTAAACAAGTTTCGATAAAGGCATTTAGCCAAAAACAAAGTAAAATTAATATACAAATTTCGTTTTGATTATTCATATACAGTGAGCCAAAACCAAAACCTGCATTAATTTAAAAACGTTCAGAAATTACATAAAAAAAACAAGTTTTTTTTGAATGAAAGTAAGAAGCGACATTAAAACTTAAAAAGACAGAAATTATTCCGTAAATGAAAGGGGCTGTCCCCTCCTCAACGTCTCGCTCTTTACACTAAATCTGACTCTTCCTCACAACTTTATTTTTCAAAGCAAAAAAATACTTTAGCGTAAAGAGAGAGGCGTTGAGGAGGGGACAGCCCCTTTCACATACGGAATAATTTCTTTTCGTTTTAAGTTTTAATGTCGCTCTTTTCTTTCAGTTAAAAAAAACTTTTTTTATTTAATTTTCATTAAGCCTGATCAGATGTACTATTGGTTCATAGCTCCCTTCGTATTGCAAAAAAAAAAGAAAGAAATTCACATGCTCATTCGCCTTAAATGATAGGAAGGTGAAGGGGCATCTTGAGCGGCGTCAGGAATTTCCCAGGAGAGTGGACGCGAGCAGTACCAAACTTTTTGTATCTACTCTTGAATGGACAAACTTTTTTATGTCTGTTTGTATATTTTAAACAGTTATGTTGCAACGAACCCTAATTATGGAGCGAGTCTTGCTTAGAGTAGTCGTAACTTGAAAAAGAAAGTTTTTACAACAACATATACGTTAAAAGAATAAACGCTTGATGAGTCCTTAGCTATATAATTCATTAAGTTTAAACCTACTCAACAACAATTAAGAGCCTGCCTAATCCTGCCTAATCTTCTGCCGATCTTCTTCAAATACATTTGATCAATTTAGCTACTTGTTACAACACACAGAAGAAAAAAAATGTCAGAGAAACTGTGTTAATTCTTAGGCAGACTGTGACAATCTGCTTGTCAGTCCAATGCCCCAACGTTGGAAAGCTCCAACACTCTCCAACAACGCAAGAACGCTGCATGTCAGTTCAAAAGTGTTGTTATATATGAATTACCAGCAAGCATAATGGGGTTAATGGGGTCGTAGCCTCTTCATTTGGATAGGCCGGGCCTTGATTTGAACACCAATCAGAAAATAATTTTTAAAAGGTTGTTTTTCAAATGAAAGTACCATTTTTCAAGATCGGGAATGTGGGCTTCAAACCCTTCGGTCTAGGGTCTTAGGTGATAAGAAATTGACGAGATCTACTAGAATTTCAATTTTTCTGCATTTTAACCTTCTTTTGGCGTATTTAGGGACGAATGCACCATCAGACAGCACTACTGCTCTAAACTATAAACATGAATACATACTTTTTTTGACAATTCAAAATCAATTGACTATCTAAGAATTTTTACTCGATGGTTTATTGGCACACTCTCTGCGAAAATATTTATTTTGCACCATAAAATGACAAAAAAATGTCACTTTGCTTTGGTGGATCAAAGAAATTAAGAAATTAATTTTGTTAAAATGACAAAAAATGTCACTTTGCAATATAAAATTTTTATTTTGCACCACAAAATTACAAAAAATGTCACTTTGCTTTGGTGGATCAAAAAAATTAAGAAATTAACTTTGTCAAAATGACAAAAAACGTCACTTTGCAAAATAAAATATTTATTTTGCACCAAAAAATGACAAAAAATGTCACTCTGATTTGCTATTTAAAAGGACATCAGAACTTTTGATTTCCGTGTGAAGGTTCAAATATTTTCGGCTTCCTAAAAGTTTTTTTCTTTTTCTGCTTGGGCCGTAAGATTAAATATTTACCTAATATTTGTTATTTATTTGTTATTTTTTATTTTCTCTCTGTGTTAATGACTCGTAACTTACGAGTCGCAAGTCTTTTCCATCCTTTACAGACCAAGGAGCTTTTATGGGGCTACTATAGTCTATTTTTTGTATATTTATTTTGATTATGAACTTATCTTACGCGCATCCGTGATCCTTCTCTTCGGAAACGTAAAAACGAAGTTTTATGTTTTATGGACGGGGGCTTGAAACTGCTATAAGAGGGTTCTGTTTCTATGATACATGGGGTTTGAATTTATAATTCTCCTTTTTTTGAAAAAAGAGGCATTTTCCTTTTTTTTGCTCATAACTTTTGGTGAGAAGCTACAAGCCTCATCAATTTCACATATTCAAAATTATTCTAAAAAGTAGATTCTTTTGATATATTTACTATTATTAAAATTGTTTTTTAGAGTTTTGTCACTATTATCTCGGGTCACTCCTTACTGACAGTTCGATACATCGAACTATTCGATGTAAGTAAATTGTGCTCTCTTTTCATTCCAGGTGTGACTCATGCTGATGAATTAATCTATATTTATTCCCTAATTCCTTTGCTTTACAACGATACTGAAGAATATGTAAATTGTAAGTAAATTGTGCTCTCTTTTCATTCCAGGTGTGACTCATGCTGATGAATTAATCTATATTTATTCCCTAATTCCTTTGCTTTACAATGATACTGAAGAATACATGACAACTAGAATGACAACACTATGGACAAATTTTGCAACATACGGGTATCTGTTTTTTCTTTATTCTAGAAATCATAATTCGCGTTTCGTAACTTAATAAATAAAACAAGTAAAATAAAATAAATAAATAAAATTTCATGATTTGAACTTATGCAATATTGACCTGCGAATAATAAATAATCTGAACAAGATTGTTTTAAACTGCAACGAAAAACCCTTCTTCTCAGTAAACAACATTCGTGTTTACTCCTGTCACAGATCATGGTTGTAAAATCAGCTTCACACGCAGCAAAGTTATGTGTGATACTTTGTAAATTGTGTATCATTTATTTTGAGCATCTTGATATAAATGTTATCATGTACATATTTTATGGAATATAGTATATAATAATTAATTACTCACCTCATCAAAGAATTTATTAGAAATAAAAGGTTGTTTATGAAGCAGCGATTATACAATTGGGGTTCCTTTTTAGATAGGTATTCAGGGAATTTTCTTTTTTATTACCAAGATTCTACCTAAATATTAAATAGTTTCTATTCTGGGAAACATACCAGCCGAAATTAGTAGTTTGACATAATTCAATCAAAATCGCTAGACAAAATTCAGCTCTGTCACAAGCTAGATAAATACTGTAAGAAACACATTCTGCCAAATGTTACGACAATTTGAAATGAAAGCTTGTCCCTTGTGCTATAAAATATATTTAAACAAATTTAGTAGCAACGAACAGGAAATATTTTATCTATGAGGTGGGATGCCACAACCACTTTAACCTCAAAATTCAAAATCTTTCTGAAACAAAAACTTTATTTTTATTTCTTCATATATTAAACCTTAATCAACTTAGGGAATTGCAATTATCACTATGGCATTATGATATTCAGTCTCCGGCAAGTTATTTTTATGAATCACAAATTCTTGTTACCACTATTCGCTCACTCGCTTCCTCGTCCGCTCGTTTTGAAGCCTATAGAATCCTTTTGATTAATTGTGAAAGAGATAAATTTTCAATAAGATACCAAATCCCTTCTATAGGAAATAGGCTAAAATTAAATAGTAAATTTAAAAATCATAATAGCCGATCACTTTTAAAGACTAAATCAGTAGAATATATTATTAACCTTTGATGACGGGGTGATTCTTCTTGATAATTTGTTTCTTAGCATTGTTTTTAGATTTTGCCGTGCTGGAGTAGCCTCCTTTGTCGTTCTCCTTCTATATGTTATGATGTTTTTTTTGTTTTTTATCTTCTTTATCTTTATTTTTGATGTACTTGAACTCATTGTAATAATTGTTAGCTTTCCTTTCGAGCTTAGCTCCCTGTTGGCTTTATTTAATTATTTGTGTTGTTTATATTTGTATGATATACAATTTATCTATCTTTTATCTTTATCTGGGAAACATACCAGCCGAAATTAGTAGTTTGACATAATTCAATCAAAATCGCTAGACAAAATTCAGCTCTGTCACAAGTTACATAAATACTGTAAGAAACACATTGTCAAATGTTACGACAATTTGAAATGAAAGCTTGTCCCTTGTGCTATAAAATATATTTAAACAAATTTAGTAGCAACGAACAGGAAATATTTTATCTATGAGGTGGGATGCCACAACCACTTTAACCTCACTTATTACGCTAAAAAAGTTTTTGACAAACATCTCAGAAATGACAACATGTCCGAGTCGACTTTTAAGTGTGATGATAATTGTATGATTTATGTGATTTGATTTGATTTTTTGTTATGGTGGACCTTCCAATTCGTAAGCCATCCATTTTATACCAGGGTCATTACCGCAGCAAATCAACCAGGGCCGTCAAACAGGCAACGCAAACAAAAACTGTCTTTATTTTATATTTTTTTTCTTGCTCTTGCTTTCTTGCATCTGTAGTTGTTCTAATCTAAAATATTAAAGGTGAAACTAAACATTATGTGTTTTTTCAAAAAAATTTATTTTCTTGTCACAGTTGTTGTGACAAATTTCACGGAACCCCTGTACTAGATAACAATAATATATTTGAACCCTCTTATACATAATAAAAGATAATAAAACATTTTTAATCCCAAACACTAACAAATAATTTACCAATGACTCACTAACGATTAATACAACCCAACAGAAAATCTGCGACCGATTCATATCGCTGTCTGAATCTGCCTTATAAAACCTCCATCTTATCACATATCTCAAAAACTCAGTAACGTTTGGAGATATAAATTTACGAGACCAAATAGGAACACAGAGAAAATACTTACAAAATTTGAAAAAGACATATCGAATTTGTCGACGTTCTGACGTGGTTAAAGACTTCCATAAATTGTAAAATCATGTGGGAAAATAACTTATTAGCAAAAACGAGTTATAAAGCTGACCGAGCTTCTTTTTTTGTCGAATTGGCCTTTAACTCTAGAAAGAAGTCCTTAGGACTTTCTCAACTTCTCTCTCAACACATTTATTGTTAGTGACCGTGTTGCTCGAATCGAGGTCCCGAATGCAAGTTGAAGGTACTTGAAAGACGCAGTGGCAAAAATTGAGACAGGGCCAACCTAAATTTTTGAATCTGGAGGATTTAGCGGAAGCAACTGACAGCCCGGTGTCAAACAACACGGCACAAATGCTATTCACAGCAGCCTACAGTGATTGCAAGTTATCACACAGCAGAAGATTGTCATCCGCGTACGAAAGGTGACTCGCGTCAATGGATGGCTCGATAAGAAAATGCAGTAATTTGTGGGTTGCACAGCGGATGGCATTGATAAATATTGCAGGACTTAACACTGAACCCTGCTTTGCTCCGCGACACACACAAATTCGGCTGCTATAAAGATTTTCGACGCTGACATGTATAGAAAGTTTGATACAATCTTGCATGGTCATTTTGTTTCGCAACACATACGAAATTTATTGGATTTAAATGTTGTTTTGTTTTATTCCAGAAACCCAACACCAGATGGCGTAGACCTTCCAGAAGATGTTGAAAAATGGCTGCCCTATACAGATGAAAATCCAAATTGGATGTCATTGGACTTATCATTCACATCTGAGGTAGATTATGCAACAACGTTCACAGTTGCAGTCGATGAAAATTTTGGAAGTAAAAAACGAAAAGAAATGGATATTGACTTAAAACAAGTTTTGCCCTTTATCCCTGAAGGTGACGAAGATTACCGTTTCTTTAGAAAGTCATATCTTTCTCCAGAAGATAAAATATGAAAGTAGCAAAAATGTGAAAGAAATAACTGTTTACACGATATTGCACCTGGAAGTTTGCTACTTCTGCTGCAATCGGTTTTTTGAATACCCTGATATTATTTTATGAAATAATAAAATTTGCTCATAACTATATAAAGAATTTGGTCTGAAGTCTTAGCTTATTGAACCACAAAATTACCAAGTTCTTATGTGATGGTTGCTACAACTGCTGCAACTAGGTAAAGAAAGAACTCTAGTCATAGTAACCGAAATTTAAGAACGTATTATAAAAAAAAATCTGTCAAGTGAGGATGAATTTCCATTTGCTGCTGATTCAAGAATGACAACTATGATTTTAAAGTCTTAATGGTATGGGTCTTTTGTGAAAACGAATTGTATGGGAATGTCAGAATAAAGCCTGAAACCCCACGAAAACGGTGCCGGAGGGAAATTTAAAACTGCAGCACTTGAATTTCTCTAACCGAAATCTAATTGAATAGAATTTAAGTCTCCAGTCGTGAGAAATAAGGAAAATCACCTTTTTGCATGGAAAGCTGCAATGTTAGTTTGTTTTTGTTTTGTTTATTTTTTTTTTTATTTGCTGAAACATCATAGAGAGATGTTTAAGGACTCATTTGAAAGCTATTTTTCTTATATTTACGTGCTTTTTGTCAAGCCGAAGAAAAGAACGAAGATTTTTTCTTTTATGTAAAATATATACTACATTTTCTTAAAGAGGCGTCTACGCAATTCAATAGATTTTTAATACTTTATTGATCTGAGGAACGGCTTTGGGTACTAAGTTGAAATTTCCAGGAAAAAATTGAGAGGGATTTTAACTAAATTTAAAGCTATTTTGTGCAGTCAGGTATACACAACCAACGTTTTCGAATTATGAACATGAAATTTTGTTTTTTTTTGTTTTTTCTTATGAAATTTTGTTATTTTCTTTATTGAAAGAGGTTGAAAGGAAAATACTATGGGAAGTTAGATGTTGAGTGCTCAAGCAAATGTATTATAATTACTGAAAAAGCTAGCTAATGTAAGTAGAGTTTAACATAAATGTTTGATCTGTTTTTGAACATTGATGACAAAGCTAAAAAATCACAGTCTATTGCTATTTCATCATCTTCCATCGTAAAATTTGGGGAAATATCACGTCTTTTTTTCTCTTGAGCTTTTAAAATTAACCTTTGAATTTGCCCAAAACTCTCAATACATTCTCCATATCAACGCTTTGTTGTCACTAATAAATATTTCAATTTTGTTTCTCAAATGTTAGCCATAACTAAAATTTTCCAGGAGTAGGTGAAACTAGTATAAAAAGGAAGAAAACTTGAGATAAAAAAAACAAATAAAATGAATAACCAAAAAGCAAAAAAAAATGAATATAATTTACGCATCATCAGTTTCTCATGATGGAATTTTCATCAGTTTCCATACGCATCAGCATGATAGAATTTATGACGCAATACAAGGACAAGACAGTCCCTAATTATTTCTCTACACATTTGAAAATTGTCACATCGCAACAAAATGTTTGTGGAAATTTTGGCAGGCAAGAAGGGTGGATTCTTGCAGGAAAAGTAGAACTTTTCGCATGAAATAGAACTTTCAATTCTCGTTCAAAAGAACCGTCTCTTGATTTTCTGCGAGCATTAATTTAATATTCACCCCTAAATAAAAACGAAAAAAAATGACAAAGCAATAAATACCCATCCGTAATCATTCGTTTAAAAAACAAGGTGTGTTCTGAAATAAAACGCAGAATTTTCTGCAGGAGTATTTTCTGATACTCTGAACTTTATGATTTAATCAAACAGTTCGTGCTAACGAACAGAAAGTAAGGAGCGACCCGGCTCAAAAGTAACCAAAACTGTAGACAACGGAATTTTGATACCAATAGATACCTCAAAGGAATCAGATTGTTATGCTGGTTTTAATGATATATAAATTTCAACAAGTTTAGTCTTATCCATCAAAAGTTACGAGCCTGAGAAAATTTGCCTTATTTTTGAAAAAAAGGGAAACACCACATAGAAGTCATAGAATATTAAATAAAATCACACCATCACATTCAGTGTATCAGACAACCCTACTATAGAGGTTAGCTGCCATTTGCACAAATGTGGAATTTTATATTTTTCAAACAGTTCGTGGTTAAAGGAGTGACCCGGCTCAATAGTAACCGAAACTCTAAAAACGGAATTTTGACACCAATAGATACATCAAAAGAATTTGATTTTTATGCTGATTTGAGATATATAAGTTTCTTCATTAGTCTTACCCATCAAAAGTTAAGCACTTGAGAAGATTTGCCTTATTTTCAAAAAAAGGCGGAAACACCCCCTAAAATTTATATAACCTTAATGACAATCACACCATCAGATTCAGCGTATCAGCGAACCCTACAATAGTAGTTTCAAGCTCCTATCTGCAAAAATGTGGAATTTGTATTTTTTGCCAGAAGAAAGATCACGGATGCTTGTTTATTTGTTGTTATTTCTTTCCCAGGGGTGATCGTATCGACCCAGTGGTCCTAGAATATCGTGGGAGGACTCATTCGAGCGGAAATTGAACGTTCTAGTGCTCTTTTTAAGTGACCCAAAAATGGAGGACAACTAGGCCCCCTCCAACGTTAATTTTTTCCCAAAGTCACCCGATCAAAATTTTGAGATGGCCATTTTGTACAACATGGTCGAAAAATATAATAACTATGTCTTTGAGGATGATTAATCCCCCACAGTTCCCAGGGGAAGGACTGCAAGTTATGAACTTTTCCCAATGTTTACGTAGTATTGGCTATTGGGAAGCATACAGACGTTTTCACTGGGGATTTTATTTTTCTCAGGGGTTACGTGGGAAGATCTTTATTTGGAGGAAGTTTTCATGGAGGAAGGGAAATCGCTATGAAGGCGGCGCCGGATTTCCCAGCGTTATTTAAAAAACGACCAGAAATTAAATTAAAAAAACAAGTTTTTCAATTGAAAGTAAGGAGTTTAGTCAACATGAAAATTTAAAACGAATAGAAATTATTACGTATATGATTCGGTTCGCCCCCTAGTCAGTACTTCGTTCTTTACGCTAAAGTTCTTTTTTGTACTTTCATAAGTGTTATTTATTCTAATTAACGGCCTTTGTGATTAAGTTATCGTTCTTAAAGAATTGAAGAAAATTTGAACTTAATGAAAGAGCATAGTGAAAGTGAAATTAGGTACTGAATTAGGGGGTGAGCCCCCTAAAATACGTAAAAAATATACGAATTTGGAAGTTCGTTACGTAAGTTAATTCATAAGTTACGTATATTTATTACTAATAAAAACTTCCGTAAATAAAATTAAACAAATTTCGAGAAACCCATTTAACAGAAAAAAGTAAAATTAATATGCAAATTTTGTTTGAAATATTCATGTGCAGTGAGCCAAAATCAAAACCTGCATTAATTAAAAAACGTTCAGAAATTAAATTAAAAAACAAGTTTTTTACCTGAAAGTAAGCAGCGACATTAAAACTTAAAATGAACAGAAATTATTCCGTATATGAAAGGGCCTGTCCCCTACTCAGTACCTCACTCTTTACGCCAAAGTTTGAACCTGTCTCACAACTTTATTTTTTTTTAAAATAAAATCTTTAGCGTAAAGAGTGAGGCGTTAAGGAGGGGACAGCCCCTTTCATATACGTAATAATTTCTGTTCGTTTTAAGTTTTAATGTTACTCCTTACTTTCAGTTAAGAAAAACTTGTCTTTTTTATTTAATTGCCAGAAGAAAGATCACGGATGCGTGTTTATTTATTTTTTTCTGTTTTTTCTTATTTTTCCAAGGGGTGATATTGTCGACCCAGCTGTCCTAGAATTTTGCAAGCGAGCTCATTTGAATGGAAATTAAAAGTTGTACTGGCCATTTTAAGTGACCAAAAAAATTGGAGGGCAGCTAGACCCCCCCCACGCTCATTTTTCCCAAAGTCACCGGATCACAATTTTGAGATAGCAAATTTGTTCAGCATAGTCGAAGTATCTAATAACTATGTCTTTGAGAACGACTTAATCCTCCACAGTCCGCGGGGGAAGGGCTACAAGTTATGAACTTTGCCTATTCTTTACATACAATATTTGTTATTGATAAGTATAGAGACGTTTTCAGGAGGTATTTTTCTGGTGGTGGGGGGGGGATTTGGTTACGAGAGATGATCTTTCAATTATGGAATTTTTCATGGGGGAAGCGAATTTTTATGAGGGGGGAGGCTGGAATTCAAAGCATTCTTCTAAAAGTCAAGTTTTTTTAACTTAAAAAAAGAAGTAACATTAAAACTTAAAACGAACAGAAATTATTGCGTATATGAGGAGGTTCGTCCCCTCGTCAATACCTCGCTCTTTACAGTAAAGTATTTTTAGTAATTTCGAAAGAGCTATTTAATTTTAATTAAACGGCATTTGTGAATCAGGGGTCATTCTTAAAGAATTGGAACAAAATTCGAACTTTAGCGTAAAGTGTAAGGCATTGACAAGGGAGCGAACCTCCTCATATTACGTATATCAGGAAGTTCCTGGCCCCCCTCGTCTAAGGTTATTTTTAGTTAGAAAAAAAGTAAAATTAATATGCAAATTTCGTTTTAATTATTCATGTACGGTAATGCCAATTCAAAACCGAGATTAATTCAAAATCATTCAGAAATTAAATAAAGAAAAACAGGATTTTTTTAATTGAAAGTAAGGAGATTATTCCGGACTGGAAGTAAGAAAATTATTCCGTATATGAAAGTGGCTGTCTCCTCCTCAACGCCCGCTATTTTAGCCAATTTTTGTTAGTGTTTTATAAGGTAGAGCTGTGAGAAAGAGTCAAACTTTAGCGTAAAGAGCTGGGTGTCGAGGAGGGGACAGCCCCTTTCATATGCGGAAGTAGATATGGTCGTATGGATAAACTTGCCTCTCTACGCCTTTTCAGAGACTAAGTAGCTCCTCGCTTGTCAAGGCCATCCCCTAAGGCACTCTTGAGAATCAATAAAATCTATCAAGGCTATTCCCTAAGGCACTAGGATTAATGAACTCTATCAAGGCGATCCCCTAAGACACTATTGATTGTGACTGCACTCTTGCATAACTGATTTTCTCTAGCCTTATGAGTTAGTTGCGCAATGACCAAGGATGGTAGTTTCGCAATAAATTCTGAGAGTTTTATGACTCCTCCCCGCAATGAGTTCTACGAGTGGCATGCATTGTTGCATCGTATAAGAATGGTGTCATGCATTATTTCGTCGTTTGGATTAGAGTGGTTCAAAGTTTCATTCCACTAGAGTCAATGAACTCTTGCACAACCTAGTTAAGAAACAATTATGGCAAGCAAAAGGACTAGTAGTAATATAAGTAACGATGATACGTGAATTTTACAATGAGTGATCTTTGATTTTTTTTTATCCTATGACCTTTAGAGAAGATAGGGTTTGTTCTATCAGCATATTTATTTGTTAAACAAATTCTCGAGACATAAAAAAAATGTAGTTTTATTGAAACAAAGCTTCCTCAATTAAATCAACAAAATCTATCATTAAAATGAAGATCACTTCATCATCATAATCATCAGCAGTATCATCATCTTCTTCTTGCAATTCCCCTGGGGTCATTTCCACATGAATAAAGAACACCTCATGAATGAACACCAATGAATGAACATTTCCATATAAATGAAGAATAGTGATCTTTGAAAAAATTGAAAAATAGATAAATCAAAAGAATTGGCTTTTTATGTTGATTTCAAATATACAAGTTTCATTAAGTTTAGTTATATGGATCAAAAGTTACAAGCCTGATTTTTGAAAAGAAGAGGAAACTTAATGCAAATCACACCATCAAATTTAGCGTATCACAGAACCCTACTGTTTCAAGCTAGGGGTTTCAAGCTCCTATCTGTAAAAAAGTGGAATTTTATATTCTTTGCCAGAAGAAAGATCACGGATATGTGTTTATTTGGGTTTTTCCAGGGGTAGTCGTATCGACCCTGTGGTCCTATAATATTGGAGGAGGGCTCATTCAAACAGAAATTAAAAGTTCTATAGCCCTTTTTAGGTGACTCAAAAAATTGGAGAGCAACAAGGCCCCTTGCCACCCCCTTGTTTTTTCTCAAAACCGTCCGATCAAACTTTTAAGATATCCATTTTGTTTAGCATAGTGGAAAAGCCGAATAACTACGCCTTTCGGGATATCAAGACCCTCGCAACCCCAGTGAAAAGGTCTTTAAGTTACAAAAATTGCCCATTGTTTACATTTAGTTTTTGTTATTGGGAAGTATGTATACACTTTCGGTTGAGGGGGTTCAAAACTTCTGCTGGCGGGATTTTCCACTGGGATAATTTTCCATGGGGAAGGAAATTTTCAGCGAATCGAAGATTTTTATTTACCGATTCAGTTTTACACGTGAGATGTTAAGAGTAAGTTCGCAGGGTAAATTATCAACAGATGAATTGCCCAGAGAATAAACCCGTGAGAAGGAGGGATTTTTTCGTGGAGGTGTAGCCAGATTTCCCGGCATTAGTTAAAAAACGATCATGAACTAAATAAAAAAACAAGTTTTTTCAACTGAAAGTAAGGAACAACCCTAAAACTTAAAATGAACAGAAATTATTACATATGTGAGGGGTGTTGCTCCACCTCAACACATCGCTCTTTATGCTTAAGTTTGAATTCTGTCCGGATTCTTTAAAAACGAGTGTTTAAACGCTATTTTCGTTTAGTTAGAACAATAAGAAGCTTTTTTTAAAAATACTAAAAACTTTAGCGTAAAGAGCTAGGTTTTAAGGAGGAGCAACCCCCCTCATATACATAATAATTTCTGTTCGTTTTAAGCTTTAATATTGATCCTTACTTTCAATTTATAAAAAAATTGTTTTTTCTATTTAATTTGTTACAAAGAACTGTTTAATTTTTATTTTGAATTATTAGCTTCCTAACGAAAATATTTGAAGAGATGAAATTAAGATATATTTTAAAGGGTTTTGCTGTTGAATATACTATTTATTTGAGACTGTGCTCTCATTTATTTATAACAAATAGGCAATTCTCAACGTCAATTTTCTTTTTCCAGTTTTTTCAATGCCAGTAGTATTGCCTCACTGTTTTCTAGAAAACAGATCGGGAAATAATTACAGGTGAAATTAGCATTGGATTCCTTCCGGCCCATTAGGCGTAGAACTCTTAACCCCTCGCACCTTTACAATGCGGTCAGCTGCAAAGATTCCCATGAGAGCCCTGGTAAAATTCCCATGACAGCCCCTGGCAAAATTCTCAACCCTATCTCTTTTCCCATGAGAGCCTTCTGACGTCACGACAGCCATAGGAAAATAGCATTGGCTTTTAAACGAATGCCCTGTGACGTCATGGCATCCCTGTACTATGCGGTCGGCTGGCAAGATTCCCATCTTTGGAAGGATTCTGAGCATGCTCTGTTTCTAGGTGAAATTCCTGGGTGACAGACTCTCATGTTGTATTTCCCCTATAAATGTCTAAACGGTCATTTTGTAAGAAATCGTGTCTAAACATGTATCCAGGTGGTAGCAGCTATTTTTATTGATCGAGAGTCAGTTTCTTTCTGGAAGTGGGATAGTCAACATTGAAATGGATGCTCAAAAATTATTGAATATTGAACATGTTGATGAAACGGGATCTAGAGTGCCTTAGGTGGCAGTAGAAACTACGAGGGGTTGCCGACTAACCCTAGAATGGGACAAGATGTATGCTCGATATGTCATAACATTAAGCAAATTCAAGTCGGAATAACAATAATACTTTGCGGCTAAGGTGAATATAGTGCATATAAAGAGACTACAAGACAGATAAAATACACTGGCGAAATTTATTGAAGAGAACAATTTGTAGAAAACGATTAGTCTGTATTTGGTAGTGAGACTGTTAAAACGGATAGATTTGAGAAGCAGAAAATCTTACGCAGTCTAGTAAAATTGGAAAAATGTTTAGTTTTTGATGATGACTTTCTGGAATTATCCCTCCAAAGAAAAATATTTTCTCGAGAAATGTTATCAATATAATGGGAAGCGATTCCCCATCTTTGGACTATTGTATAAAACTTTGTCGTCGTGATCCCCAAGCTGTTACTCAATTTATATATATATTAATTGAGACAAAACAAAATCATGTTTTGGTTTTGCTCTAATCACTACTTAGACGGCGATTCTGTGAATCCACTTCTTCTAGGAGATATTTTCATTGATCCTGAGTCAGTTTCTTTTTGGAAGTGAGACAGTCAACATCGAAAAATGGTTTACACATGCTCAATATGCTTGTATAAATTGGGCAGCTGGCCATCCTGTAAGAATTTTACTATTGCTGATGACTATAATGAAAAGTGTAAATTATGCAATCAGTGTATATTGCATAGAGGATATGCAGTACAAATTAAAGAATGTAATTCATGTCATGAAGGGATCTGTGTTTCTCATAATAGAGGATTCTTATTCTCCAATTTGTCACTATGATAAATGTAGTCAATGGAAAAATACTTACCCTGGCATGATTGCGAAAAACCGTAAACTTAAGTTCAGTTTATTTTAAAGAGACTGGTATCGTCGTGGTTTTAAACAGTTTTGGGAAGAAGAACCTAGTCTACGCTTCAATTACTGGAATAATAAAATAGTATGATTTTTACGACGTCGCTGTGAAGATACCGGCTACCTTTGATTATACAATTACTGACTTTTATTTGGCTGTTGCAGAAAGTGATTCTTCGTATGATAATTTTGCATGTGAAATTGCTTCATATAAGCAAATTGAAACACGCGAATTTTATATTATGAATCAGAGTAATATTATTGACTTTCGAAAGAGATTTAATAGAAATGAAGCTAAACTATAGTGTAGAAAATGTGACTCTTACTTTGAAAAGTCAAGATGAATACAGGTTGAATCCTGATTAGCTGTTACCACTTATTGTTTCTGACGATAAGCTTACGTAGAAGAAGAAATCTAAAAAGGACACAGTGTTTTGTATATATATATAAATTTTATTAATTAACAAAATTTACATACATTTTTAAAGCACTTCACTTTTAGGTACCGAAATTTATAAATCTTGAGGGATTTAATGTAAGTATTTCCGCGACTTCGAAACATAAAATAAAATTGGACATGAAGACCACATCTTGTCGTTGATAGATCTTGCACCCGCTTCCGATTTTGAAGAATAGATTTTTCGGTCTGCTCAAGAAAATTTTAATGTGAGGTGCATAGAATGTATAAGGTAGGCCAAGCGGATAAAAAATTCTATATTGCTTCGTGTTTGAAAGATGCATAACCAATGTCCCGGCATTACACTTGATGGACTGCTATTAACAATAATAATGGTATTGTGAACATGTTTAATATGCTCCAGAAAATCTAAAGGTATGCAAAAGGATTTATATTAGGACATGTAGGGGTCCATATTGAAGACACTGATTATTTTATTCGTGTTCATGGCACGAAGTCCAATAAAACACTGCCATCAGAGGTAATTTCCCAATAGGTTTCAAAGTGCTTTAGCAAGATTAATGCAATAATTTCTTCCAATGGCTCGACAAAGGTACACTCTAATCGTACATTACCTGTCTGGACAATACTCATAACTTGAATACCAGACAAATCCAATATAATGATACCATGCGTTTTCGCAAACATTTCTTCACTTACACCATTTGCGAATAATTGAGAATCTTGATCTACGGATTGGATGGTCAATTCATATAGGGTCCTGCAGGATTTATCAAAGGATAGATTGTAGAGAGGAGTTCCATTTACTTTACAGACAAGCGATGAAAGTCCAAACAGTTCAAATTTATGCGGGGAATCTATCGATGACCCAACAATGCTAGATCTTTTTATAAAAGCC
Source organism: Artemia sp. Qi Xiang Cuo (assembly GCF_049724085.1). Taxonomy (NCBI): domain Eukaryota; kingdom Metazoa; phylum Arthropoda; class Branchiopoda; order Anostraca; family Artemiidae; genus Artemia; species Artemia sp. Qi Xiang Cuo. The sequence continues at coordinate 5,732,350 of NC_142799.1, forward strand.
AATGCCATTTTGAAGGAATTTCACCATTGATAAATGATGAATCTGTATAGGTACACGTACTTGTAGCAACATGGCGTTGATTCGTGATTGTATGAGGCACGATTAATTTGATATTATTTCCAGAGGCTCTTAATTTGTCACGTGCCAAGGCAACAGAACTCATAACTTGGTGTTTTCGTACATGAAGTATTGCCGATGTGAGAGAGACTGTTTCATCGGATGTAGCGCCCAGTACTTTTCACATAATAAAACTGGACGCTGCAATTTGTAGTTTTATATCAATCTATACATTGGGAGGCAGCCATTGAGGTATATCCAATACCTCATGATTTAGTTTCCCAAATAAATGCAAATCTTTAGTTGTCACATCTCTAACAATATTATTGACGTCAATATCTGTTTTACATTCATTACCCAGTGCTTGTCCTCTCAACAGCTTTAAATACATTGGACTGATTAACATGAATTGTATATAACTTACATAATTTGAAAGATTATTGCCCGTGGCTCACCAATGTTCCATTTATGTATATACTTATTTGTCGAAATAAATTGTGTAGTACACAATTTTCGTAGGATAACCCTTCGGCTGCACTTGCTTTTTCATTGTTAGACTTTTTTAAAAGTAACATTTAAATCTATAAATTTTGAAGTCAAATCTAAGAAGTAGTCTTTATTGGAATAAACTTTAAAAGGGACATTTTCAGAGAGCTGTTGTCGCGGATAAAATTGTTCATAATATCCATGTTTTACACGGACATCTACATTTTCTAGGAAAAGAAATCATTTTTGGATCTTTTTATTTTCTTCTTCTTTGATGCTTTACGCTTCCGGGTTGACTTGAAACTGATGATTGATGAGGTATTTCGCACTCTTTTTAAACCTTTTCCGCGTTGTTTCAATCACTCGGGAAGGGATCGCGCGCTGGAACTGAGATTTTGTGAAACACATTCTTGAATATCCTTCCCAGAGCTCCAATCATGTAATATAGAGGACACAAAATCAGCTGCAACCGGTGCAATATATTTTTTAGCCAAGGATAGTTTATAGCGTAATATCTTAGCAAACCAATTACCGATACCGTAACCAGATGTTGACGAACGACCCCTGTAATAGTCCATTCCATGCCCAACTGTCGTGGTTCAAGAGTAGCGGCATAGCAATAAATATCAGGACATACAAACTGGGTTCAATTAGCCATTTCACTGAATGGGTCGAAAATGATATGCAATTACAGCCAAACTTTTTATTATTGCTAAAGGATAACCCAATTCGCTTCTTAATGTTAACTGACATAGTTCTAAATACAAAGTGTTGACTGGAATGTATTGAAAGTGATTTATATTGTAGTGGTGAATGTAGTCATTACAGGTTGTACGTTCACGAACACGTAGAAGGAAGACATTGGTATTACCAACTCTTGATCTCTTGACAAAGGATGCGTAAAGAAATATACAACTGTCAAAGGAGAATCAGGGTGGATACTCTGCGAAAATTACGCGATTCATGCCACTAGCTCTTCCTGCACTTTTACCATTGATTATATTATGTTTAAAAGCAAGAACTGCTCTTAGATTATCGATGGGAATAATCTTTTCATTGTCAATGGGTGAACTAATTCAGATTTTGAATAGTTGAATTGAAAGGCGCCATTTTTGCGATATGAAATTTATCTGTTGATAGCACAACACAATTCATTCATAGTCCCAAACTCCTTATATGATATTGTGACAAAGCGGTATTCATATGAATGGATCTTTTCAATTACATGTTTATCTTTAATGATTGGCAAATCATGCGGTCTAATTTTTATATCATATGTACATTCCTGTCTAAGGATATCATATGTATTTTTAAGAATACAAACTACAATAGCAACCTCATACCTTCCCAAAAATTTTAGGGGAGGGGAGTTTTGTCCAAAAATCGATTATTTTATTCAAATCGTCATAAAGAGGATAGGAAACTTTGGATATAAATGTCAAATAAAAATCTGAGTTGTATGGCAAATAAAAATGGCGTAAGTTGTAATGGCAAATCAAATTAAGAGTTGTATCCCAGCCAGCAAACAAGCAACTGTCGCTTACCCTTGCGAGTACGAGTCTTTAATACCTTTTCAATTGGATAGGTTCCACTATTTCCAACGTTTTGTAATTCATAGTTATAAAAAACCGCCAAGAATCTCTTCATCTTTCATATCACGAAGCCGATACGTTATAGGTTTACTGTCTAGGATTTTTGAAACTTTACAAAGTTCAGTAGACCACAAGTAATTTCCCCTTTCAAAAATTCTTGTACGATTTTTTCAAACAATATCACCAAAATTAATTTTTTTCAAGCCTTTTCACTAGAATATTGTTTAAGGAAAAGTTTATAGTCACTATGATGAACTTCAAAGGGGCTAGCATTGAACGAAGATTAATGAGAGCGTTGATTATAAATCAAAATGATTTTATCTAAATATTGAATAAATGCAGCTGTATTTCTCAATGTATAATATCTTGAAATTAAAAGTCGAATTGTTCGTATCAAAAGTTCAGCCAATGCCGCCTTTATAGGACTATGACTATGATAGAGTATTTTTTTATATTTCAATAAAACCCATTTTACAAGTGAATTAACAAATTCACTTCCACGGTCTATTTGAATTTTTTATATGAATCTTGCTCAAAGATGGATTCAAGGGCCTTAGCAACTTCATTACCACTCTTTGACTGCAGTGGAACTGCATATGCATAGTGACTAAACACTTATTGCAAGCAAAATATACTAATAGGGTTTATTATGCCGTCTTTGAATCGCACCTAGAGTCAAAAGAACTGCTTGTAACATATGCAGAGGATAAAAGGCTTTAGTTTTTCGATAGTCACGACCTCTAGTCTTATAATTTCGATGAAAAGTATAACTGGGTTCTTTTTATAAATACTCATTTACTAGCTTTTTTAATTCCGATAACTTGAGCAATTGTAACGGTTCTTCTTGGTTCTCCAATATTTTCATAAACATCCTTCAAAACTTGACTTATTTTGAACGCAAACGAGGTGTGAATAGTCCGCTACCCTTTTACTTACTACTGGGCGAGTCAATACGTCTTCGCTTTTGTCTAGCTACAATCGGCGCTTTCATCAAATCGATGTTCCTACTAGGTGTACTAGTATTTTACAAGGAAGATTTAAAATAATCATCTTCTAACCTTAGTGTTGTTGATTGACTATTTTATTTTTATTTCTTTATAATTTGCTTATTTCTAATAAGACTTATAGGAAAATTTGACGAATTTAAAAAATCATATAGATGAGTATCAATGGAATCGACTCTTTTACGATTAGCAATCAGATCCGATAAAAAATCAATTAAATTATAACTCTTGCACTGGATTATAAATTCATTCTTTTTCTCATCAATTTGTTCATTTTCAGCGAGGTAGGACAAGAGTCTTTTACTATGATCACGATAGGATGGAGGCAACAAGCCTGCAACACTTGCCGATAAATATTCTTTTTTCAGTGTTTTCGAACTTTCACTATTTTCAGAAGGTTGATAAATGACATTTGCTTTGAGCAGTTTTTCACGATAAGGTTTATATTTGGTGACACATCGATTGGCATTTTGAAGTAAAATTAATAGTCATCAGCAGTTGTTTCATTGCTAATAAATTTACCAAGATTATCTTCAAAGTGCTCTTTTGGTGAAAGAGCAAGTTAAATTACCGTCAATTTATAAAGTTAAGGCCTTTCTAGAGAATAGTGTTACAAGTCCGGGGATTATAGTAACAATGAAAAGAAATTACCACCTTGTTAAAAAAGACATTTTGTTTTACAATTTGCTCTCTTTTTGCAAGCTAGAGCATGTTCAAGTGACCGATGTTGCTTTGTCTATTGTCTAAAACCATCTGATAGATGAACATTACCTTCCGTTAAAATTAAACAAAGTTCCCATAAGAGATTAATAAATTCCTTTTCAATTTCCTGTTTGAGTATTACTTTCCTAAGCGACGGTTTTGAATTGGCTAGCTCGGAAAATAAATGTCGATGTTCATGTAGCTTCTTCAACGTCATGATAGCGACTAATGACCTTTTTTAATATTCACGTGTAGATATACAGGAAATTCGTTTCCAAAAAAATCAGTGACTACATGCAACTCTTAGGTGTGTTTTGATTCAGGTCCAATAATATGTAGCCATAAGGTTTATTAGTAGCTTGATTGTACGCCTAAAATAAAAATTTGGGTTCGCCAGGGTAGATTTGTTTGCTTAGAGTTATAAGAGAACTTGAATGGCAAACAACTCTATAGATAACATAGTAAGTTCAATTCAAAGCATATATTCTCATACATTTACATTTACTCTAATGAAAAATATTATGGAGCATTACAGTTACATAAATTGTTCCGTGATAGGACCGGACCGAGAATAATTGTAACATTTCCGACTATTATTCTTTAATAAATTCAGCTAAATCATCAATAATCAGCCAAGAGTTTGGCGAAATACTGGTAAACACGTCAAGTCCTTGTATGAATTTTATGCTTGGATCAATCTCCTTTATTTTGTCATAAGATTCTTGCCATACACTATAGCAATAATAGATATTTTCTGATTCTCTGAAAACATTTTATTACGACTTTGAATTATTTTCGTTAATAGTGTTGTTTTGCAAGACATGAACGGTCCACAAAGAAAAGATCTGAATGGTGTTTTATATTGATACATACTCCTCCAATGTCAAAATGTAACTTACCTAACCTAATCTCAATCTGTTGAATTAATGATCAAAGGAAATAGAATACATGATTTCTTTCAGTCATACATATAAATATATTTACAATGGCAGTGAAAAAATAAACACTTGAACATATTTACAATTGCACTTGAATATTTAAATAGACATTGGGGGGGGGGGGGCACGGCAACCGGGCTGGCATCCGCAGTGACCAGCAGACGGAAGGCTCCCGCAGAAGCCGACACCCGCGGCGGCCAGCAAACGCAGCAGGCTAACAAGAAATAAGCACTTAAAAACACTTGAAAATTACCGCTTTTCATAACGACAAAAATTACAAATAAATAAAATACTGGGAAAAATGACTAGATAAAAAAAGCAGTGCTGAGCTGGCAACGGAAAAAATCTGGACCTCCCCCCCTCCCTCAACTATAGAGCTTTCTCCACAAGGAGTTGTTTTCTATAGTTTACAGAGATAACTCGATCTGAAGAAAGGTAGTGGTCATGTGGTTGTACCTTCACACTACCCTCGAGTACACAGACTCTGTCCGATATGGTGAACAAGGCATTTTTATCGACCCGAACAATATAGTTTTTAAACTTTAAAGAGCGAATAGCCATTACACTCACTCTTGGAACTAAATTGTTTTCTATACAGTTCCTATAAACACTCATGGTAAAGTTTTCCTTTACATAGTATGAACGCAACTCCTTGCAGACTTTTTTGGCTGTCTCATTGTACGTTTGCACGCAGTACGCCTTTGGACCAGGAAAGACACCATGGGATACCAGCTCGCTCTCCGTCTAGGATTTTAATTTCAACAATTGATTTGGGGCCTGGCGTTTCGCCAGTTCCGGATAGAGGGACTACTCCTACTTTGTGAAATCCATCCAAGAGTTAATTTACTCTCCATTTTCCAAATCATGTAACAGATTATCTGTTTTAATTTTCAACAGGGGTGAATGGGTGTCTCCAAAATACACCTGAACTTGTCCCATCCCCGGCCATGGGTGCTTACACGCATTTTAATAAAACTGCAACATGAGTTTTTTAGAAATTTCTAATATGGCACTTCCAACGGCAATATTTTCATTTAAAAGTATGTTTCTTTTCTTTATATGTAAAAGGACCATATTGCAGTCTATGATCGTGAATTATGTGAAGTTTGGATCCGCAATAATTCGGGCACATTCTTTTGGGTTAGTTATAACGACAAAACAACCCCTGTTACGCACACTCTCACACATTTTACCAAAGGCCGAATTTAAAATTAATTTAAAGATTTCATTTTCGACCTTTGTTTTCGCTTGAGACCGTTTATTGATAAAAGCGTCATCAAACATCTTGATGTAAGGTTTCTGGTCAAACTGGAGTGCTCTGTGAATCTTTGTGACATTGAAACCGTCGGCCAGCATCCACCGCAAAAGAAATACGAGGTTTACAATATTATTCCGTTTCGGCTCAAGGTAGGGAATAAGCTTTTGTTTTGAAGGTGTCCAATGCATACCCAAATTTTCTACTAATGATAAATTGTAGCAACTCAAAGAGTCCCTAGGCACTGGTCTATTAATGCAAGGGAAATCAAAGTCTTTTACCGATCCAAGAAGTTCCAAAGGTGTTTCACCGTCAATTTCCAAAAACCATCCTTGTAGTCTATTCTCCTCAACAGTGTGAATGTCTGGGAAATCTGGAGCAGAAGCATTGCCAAACCATTGGTAATTCCCACACGGCAAATAAAAGTTAGATATTGCCGATGCATAAAGATAATTCGTATCCAAGAAAACAGTTTTCGGCTTTTCACCGTTGCTAAGTCCAGTTAGATCGGTTTCAAGGATACGATCCCCGTGGAAAACATACCCTCCCCTCATGGATCTCTCTACAAACAGTTGCTGATCCACGTCGGCGATCAGACCTATTTCAGCATCATTGATTTTAAGAATTAAATCCATGACCAGATAAGGAGTGGAGAAATAATACCCCAAATCCAACCCAAATTCTTTATGAATTTTGTCCGTGTTTTTACAGACAATATCCAACAACGTCAAAAAATCACTGCCAAGTACATTTTACAATAGTCCTACCCTTTTTTACACCCACCCTTTGCACAAACCCTCTTGGCAAATTCATAGTAAGCAGTGGTGTATTGAAGATATCGAAGTGAATCATAAAACTCTGCGATGGGCGGTAATTTTTCCTTACTTAGCTTCGAGGCGGAGTTTTAGTACTCGTACTGGTAAAGGAGGGGAAAACTATTAAAATCGTTGCTTTTCTGTACTTGCATGAGTTGACTTGAAGATTTGGGGAAAAACCAAAGGAATCAAGGAAACCGATTTTATTCAAGTACGCTTTACCATTACCAATTCCTTGCCATTTAAATCCTACGACTAGCAACTTTTCAGATTATTTTGGTATGATGCTATATGAAAAAGAACCATCTACCCATGCTCCATCTACAACTTCGTATTTTTGCAATTGTGCCAACGTTGGTAATATGAATTTCAAATCGTAGTTGGAATTGTGCATGTAAACCGGAAAAATATTTCTGTCTAACATTTAAATTAAACGATTTGTGTGCAACCCCCCGAAAGCTAATTCCCCTTGATGAAATTTCTTGCCCTAAATGATATTGGTCCCGGGCTGTTACATGCCCCTTGTTAATTATTATCTTACGAACCCAACAAATATCTTCATTTTTAATTGCCATCTTGTCTTCTGGAGATAGATTTATTGGATAATATATATGGCGCAGCCGTGAAATTGCCTTATTTGCTGTTTTAATAAGAGCAACCATAGCTGAGCCAAAACAATCCTCCCCTCCAAACGGCTCAACACAATCTACCAATTATAGGGTATTACTTGAATCTCTTCGCGCTTGCGCAAAATAAATTGCAAAGGTTTCATGTTTTTCCTCACTATTCAAATTTGACGAATCGGACACATCCGTGAGTGCAGCTTCAATGTCCAATGTCACTTTGTTGCTCTGCAACAGCGTGTTCTGAAAGCTTTGAACCGCAAGGTGGCATTGTCCCTTGAAACCATTTCCACAGACTGGCACCCATGACGCTTACAGTGTTTCAAGTGATTATTTAATTTTAATACGATATGAAATCTTGAAAACCACATTGGGCAGTAATAGCAGGTCTTCTCTTGATTATAACTTTTACCCTTGCTTAAAACCCTGCAAAAATGGGGGATAGGAAAGAAATGTCCAATTGACTCAGAATCTTTGGTAGGCTCGTAAAGAAGCCCTACCCAGTTTTTTACTGGTTCAATGGACGGTACCCTTACGGAATATATTACCCCCTTTTTATCACTAAGTTCCCCTTCTTAATGTTCCTTGTCATATTATAAAAATAGTAACCCCAAATTTCAAATGTTCATTCGCTCTTTCAAAAATGTCAATCCTCTTTAGTGTAATTGGATAGTGTCCCATTAAACAATTAAAATCAAATTTAGGAAAATCTGGTCCCTCCCCACCACTTTTACCTGCCCAATTGTACAATATGTCTTACTAACAGCATCTCTCTCGGCCTTATGTCCCACCACAAGGACGGAATATTTGAAACACTCCAAGCCAGTATCGAAACGAAAGTGTTGTAAACCTTAGTATCCTTTAAATTTGCATTATATTTTTTAAACTCCCCCTCCAGCCTCTTAAAACAAATTCCTTTTTAAATTTAGTTTTATCAAGCTCTAATTTTTCTATAAATACAAATACCAACCCACTCCTGTTTCCTTTTTACCCCTCCTTCCTATTTAAAATTTCACCCACCCAATCCGAAAAAAAACGCCCTCAAAATTATGCAAGTCTGGGTGAAGCGTCTAATCTTTGTCTGTATATTATGCTCGCGCAACTCAACCAAACTTGCATTTAAGAAAATTATTTTAAATGTAATGGATGCTTCTATACTGTCCCGACCACCCACCTCCCACATATGGTTTTCAAGAAGTACCCGAATCCTGCTTAAATAGGACCGTGCTGTGTCAATGGGATCCGTATGAATACTACCACTTGTTAGGAAATTGAACGGGTCACCAAACTCAGCTCTATAAACGTGAATGTTGTGCAAAGCGGTATCAGCTAAATAATACAGAGACAATATTCGAGGTGATCCAGAACCGCTTTGCTCCCCTCAATCATTGTCAATGGCGGGCGTTGTCTCAACCTCGCTAGATTGCAACTGCTTGACCCGTCCATAATCTACATGAAGGCCGAGACCCTGCACAAAACTGTCTAAATTAAACTCAGTGGGAGCTACACTAGCCGGACTCACCTCTGCATTTAAACCCCGCTCGGGTTCACTTCCCATCATAATGTCACGGAATTCTGATGGTGTTGACAAGATCTCAATAGAGGGCCTCGGTAATGACGTTGTGTGAGCCTAAAAGAATAATACGATTATATTAGCTCACTGGAAGGTATTGCTCTATTAAAAAAAGAGAATGAGTATAGAATTCATACTAGTCCTTAGAATGCATCATTGTATTATGAAAGGGTACCACGACCCTTTGAACTCATTGAAGCCCCACTACTCGCTGGAATGCATCATTATATTATGAAAGAGTACCATGACCCTTTCAAGTCATAGAACCCTCATTGCTCGTCAGAATTCATCACTGTATTAAGGGGCATTGAGGGGTACCTTCGGTACTTTATCCCCCTAAGCCCACACTACTGATAAACTGTTTCGAATGTATTTAAAAAATAGTTTTGGAAAACTTACCGAAGGGGGGATTTTGTCAAGCAGATCCTCGGTCCAGGCCATTAACTCCTCAAAGGCTTCCTCTACCGGTGTAGTTCCTAGAAGCCTTGTGAGCTGGTTCTCAATTAATTGATCTAAATCCTTCTGAAAAAGAAAGCATAAATTTTAGGTATGAATGAAGGCAACAGGGAGGGGGGTCATATCCCCCGAACCTCTTCGAGGCATGTTCTTAGCTATTTCCTGAAAACAAATGTCCCCATTTCCCCAAGGTGGATCCTCTGATATCATTCCATCATCCTCCCCATATCTAGGACCCCTTAAATAACCTTCTTAGCAACAACACTACTTTTAGTAGATAATTAAACTAAGGAGGTATGGAGATATAACTTGAGCCTTCAATATTCCAACCACGTGGATATAAAGTGAAAAGGTAAAAATAAAGAGTAAGCAGTTTAAAGCTTGAAAAGTTGGCTAGTCTAGAAAAAGGAAAATATAAATTTAGGTGTGAATGGAAAATAACAATGGGAAACAGAAGACTCCCCCTCCCAAAAGAAAGGGAGAAAGCACTTAAAGTTTAAAAAACAACCTTATTTTAGAGTCTTTTAAAACTAGGGGAGATGGGGCATGGCACCTGAAACTTCAATATTTTAGCGAAGACAATAAAACTTTTTAATATCTCTGACATCTAAAAAACTATCAAAAAGCTAACATTACTAGGTGGAAAAATAGCAAAAACTGGCATTATTAGACTAAGAACTTAGCTTGAGAAAAGAAAAGAACAGAATGCATTATTTTTCTAGATATCTCTTGGTGCAATGATGATCTTTAAAATTAAGGAGAGGAGGTATGGAACTTAAAACTTCAATATTCTAGCAAAAAGTCTAAACTATTAATCCAGAACTAAAGAGTCAACGATTATCACCCTAAAAGAATGTAGGACAGGGTAAAAACTGGAAAAGTATATTCTGTTTAAATTATAGGGGAAAAGTTTGGAAAACTTTTAATGCCTTCGACAGGTAAAATTTAGCTTTCATTAGATTTAAGAAAATATACTCACATCTTCAAATTGCGCCAACGCTAGACTTTGGGCCGGTGGTTCAGGCATTACATGACAGGAGATAGCATGTGCATGGCCCCTGGATGTCCCTGGCATTTCAGTTCACATGCGAAGGGCTGCGTCATTGCATTGGCTAGATTGAGCTGGTATAATGATGGAAGGCTCAGTAGAATAACTGGGGCTCAAATGGAAAGCATCATGTCCGCGTAGGGTGGAAATGGTCGCATTCTTGCCTTGGTCGTGGAGCGCAGAATGGCCTGCATTCCTCCTGCCTTGTTTTGGGGTCGTGAAGGAGCAGCATATCTTATGACGGAAGGCCCTGCGGCTTGCAAGGTTATCACTTCATTGCCTTTTGACCTCCTGGCTGGATGGGGGATAGTTGGAAACTCCTAGAAAAGAAAACAGGATTTAGTATAAATCCCAAAAACTACCCGCCTTAACGGAGAGCACCCTAAATGAGAACCATGTAATGATAGAGGGGGTAAGCGATGCATCGGTTCTTTCCTGTAGGTGGGATTGTTCCTATAATCAAATTAATTTAAAATATGCCAAATAAATTGAGTTTAATTTTAGTACCCTCCCTAAATTTAAGTCATTGCATCCTACCCTTCTCTATAAAACTTAAAAACCTTAGTTTTCACACCTCGCAACAATAAAAGAAACTTTTTCAAAGAAAGGTATAGAATTAAATAATTTATTCTCCCTATAATAAGCATTAGTAAGGCTAAAAATGTTTTAAATTTACTAGAAAAAGAATAAATCTGAGTTTAATAGACAGAGAATAATAGGTCTCATTTCTCCCCAACCTAAGCCATTTCAACATGAAAAAAGTATCTAAACTATGAAAATTTCTTATAAAAAAATTGGGCGCTTGAAAGGAAAATGCTAGACAATTATTAGTCTGTAGCCTTAGGATAGAATTAAATGTTCCTGTTTTTGACATTTAGAAAAAAATTGATGTTAATAGATGCCTGGAGATGAGCAGCATTTAAACCAAAAAGAGCTAAGGTGTATTTAAAGCTTTAAAAAACTAGCATTATTCGTCTAGGGCTTGTATAAAATATCTTCTCAGGTGCAAGTACATAGATCGTCTAGCTAAACTAGAATTAGCGAGGAATAAATGTTTTATTGCAAAACTTGCGACACATAAAACTAGACTAGAATTACTGACCTAAGTTGACTAAAAATGGCTCATCCCCATAAAATTCATTATGTGACAATTTTGCAGAGAATGGCTTCCTTGGACTTTTTTTGTTTAGACCACAAGAGACATATTAAATTGAACATAAAATCCCGACCTACAAATATCTACCCTGTCTCATTCCCTCTTTCCAAAAAAAGCAAAAAGTAGAATTTGGAGGAATAAACTAAGCGCAGAAATAAATGATTTATTACACAGCTTGCGAGATATAAACCCGGGCGATCACTGGCCTAGAATTATGAAAAACCATCACACCCCATAAGAATTATTGATTGACGGCAAAAGCAAGCTTTCCAGACAGTTACGAACTAGAAATATCGACCTTAGCCACACATGTTTTTGTTTGACGGGACGCGTCCAATTTAATGGTTTCTCGCTTTCAATGCATGAGGGAAAAAGACACCTTTTTCGAGTAAAAGAATATCTTCTATTGAAAGAATTAATTGTTATCAAATGAGGGGGGACTGGGATTTTCTCACGCTGAAAAGAGGGTATTTTATGATTTAAGACGAGTATAAACAAAGCGATGTGGAGGGATTTTTTGGGGGAGGTAGGGGGGGGGGGGTATAGAAAAAACTAAGGAAAGTGACTTACTTCTTGGTACGAAGGTGAACGTACTTTAAACACAAAGGTGGTAAAAATAGACCTATAAATTATTTCAAGCATAAGGAAAGGGTTAACAACAACATAAAATGGCGTGTGTACCTCTCATAGGTGTTCAATATTACACATATTTCGGGAAGGGTGATGGGAAGGTGTCCAAAGGGTAAACACTATAAACCCAAAGATAAGGAAGTATGCATCATATCATAGGCAGCGGAATAGCGCTGCCTAAGTAAAGAACGATGTTTGTACAATATATTATTTTGTTTTTTAAATTCCATACCAGGGCACTTTGTAACGAAGGAGTTGTCGTAGAAACTTCAAAAGGGGCTCATTCGATTGGAAATTGGAATGGCTTGTGCCCTTTTAATAGTTGAAAGTGACTGGAAGGCAACCAACACCCCTTCCACGCCCACCATTTCCCCAAACACATTCAATCAAAATTTTTAGATAGTCATTTTGTTCTGCGTAGTTGATTTCCATATAGAAATTATGTTTTTGAGGAGGATATTCCCCCAAAGCCCTCAGGGCAAGGGTTGTGAGTTATGCCCAGGGGGCCAATAAGTTTTTTTTATAGGAAATGTTGTCATAGAAACTTCAAAAAAGGCTTTTTCGATTTGAAATTCAAAGGGCTAAAGGTAAAGGTAAAGGATGCGGCACTAGACCCTTAAGGTCCAAACCGGCGGTGCTGATCTCCGTTTCGTGGCCCTTCAGCCAGGAAGTGCAATGGGGGGCTGGGGGCCAGCCAACCTTTAATAGCCGAAAGGGATTGGAGGGCAACTAACCCTCCTCTCACGCCCACCTTTTCCCCAAAGACATTCAATAAAAATTCTGAGATAGCCATTTTGTTGAACGTAGTTGAAAGTTCTGGAAATTAGGTCTTTGAGGTTGAACCCCTCCCGCAGCCCTCAGGGCAAGGGTAATAAGTTATGCCCTTGGGACATATAAAGCTTTTTATAGAAAGCGTTGTCGTAGAAACTTCAAAAAGGACTCATTTGATTGGAAATTGAAATGACTAGTGCCATTTTTAATAGTCGAAAGTGATTGAAAGGCAACTAACACCCCTTCCACGCCCACCATTTATCCAAACACATCCAATCAAAATTTTTGAGATAGCCATTTTGTTGAAAGTAGCTGAAAGGTACTGATATCATATCTAAAAGGATGAAACTCCCCCCACAGCCCTCAGGTAAAGGGTTGTAAGCTATGCCCTGGGAGAATAAATCGTTTTTATTGAAAGCTTTGTCATAGAAACTTGAAATGGGGCTCATTTGATTGGAAATTCAAAGGGCCAATGCCCTTTTTAATAGTCAAAAGTAAGTTGAGGGCAACAAATCCCGCTCTCACGCCCACCTTTTCCCCAAACACATCCAATCAAAATTTTTAGATAGCCATTTTTTTCAACGTATTTAAAACTTTTACAAATTAGGTATGTGAGGATGATAAACCCTAAGAGCCCTAGGGGCAAGGGTTGTAAGTAATGCCCTGAGGGCATGCAAGGGTTTTATAGATAGTGATGTTGTAGAAACTTCAAAAATGGCTCATTCGATTGGAAATTAAAAAAGCTTGTGCCCTTTTTTATTGTCAAAAGTTATTGGAAGATAACTAGCACCCCTCTCACTCCCGCCATTTCCCCAAACACATCCCATCAAAATTTTTAGATAGCCAATTTGTTCGACATAGTTAAAAAGTCTGGAAATTATGTTTTTGAGGATGAAACTCCCCCACATCTCTCAGGGCAAGGGTTGTAGTTTATGGCCAGGGGGCATAAAAGTTTTATAGATAGTGATATCTTCAAAAAGAAACTTCAAAAAGGGATCATTCGATTGAAAATTAGAAAAGCTTGAGCCCTTTTAACTGTCGAAAAAGATTGGAAATTGAAAGGGCTAGTGTCTTTTTTAATAGTTGAAAGTGTTTGGAGAGCAACTAACGCCCCTCTCACGCCCACCATTTCCCCAAACACATCCAGTAAAAATTTTGAGTTAGCCATTTTTTTCAACGTAGTTAAAATTTCTGGAAATTAGGCCTTTGAGGATGAAACCCCCCCCCCCAACCCCCCCCCCCCCACAGCCCTCATGGCAAGGGTTTTAATTTATGCCCCGGGGGGCATATAAGGTGATTATAGAAAGCGTTGTCGTAGAAACTCAAAAAGGGCTCATTCGAGTGAAAATTGAAAGGGCTAGTGCCCTTTTTAAGAGTCGAAAGTGATTGGAAGGCTTGACCTTTTTTATAGTACAGAACGATGTGGGTACAATGTATTATTAATTTTTTTTTAACCAGGGCACTAAGTATCGAAGGACCTATCTTATGAACTTCGAAAACGGCTCATTCGATTGAAAAAAGAAAGGGCTCTTTTTAATAGTCAAAAGTGATTGGAGGACAGCTAGTCCCTCTCCCACGCCCACCCTCCCATTTGCCCATTCTGTTTAAAAACTAAATGTTGCGTTAATATTAAATCAAAATGCACTGTGTTAATGCTAATTCCCAATAAGGCATCTCAGCAGTATCCCAAGAATGACTGTTATGTTCTATGGTATTATGTTCAAAATTTTGGGGCAACTTCTGCTCTTATAAGTTCACCAAATCAAAATAGCGTAAGTGTATCCAAGCTATCAAAGAAAGTAAACAGGTTTTTTTTTATGAATGGTATCAAGTTTTCTATTTCATATCAATTAGAGCAGGTATGAAACTAAATTAAACACTACTATTTGTGTCCAGATTTTTAAAAGGGTGTATGCTGTTAAAAATTGCTGAAAATTTTTCTCCAGCATACAAATAGCAGGCCAAACTATAAAGTCTTAAAAAACGAAAAGATTTAAAGAATTATTTTCTTTTTCCCTGAAAAGATTACGTCAATATAAAACGAACAGAAATTAATCAAAAAAACCTTTTCCACAAAATAGGTTTTTTTAAGCAAAGTAAAGAACTCCATTACACCAAAAATGAGCAAAATAAAATCAAATAATCTACCAAGCGGGAAACTACCACAAATCAGCATCGATAAATAAATGAAACCCAGAACGGACAGAAATTACAATAAATAACCGATTCAAATTCAAAACGAGCAGAAATTAACATGAGTAGGGCTCAAAACCCCTATGCCTTCCCAAGGCCAGAAAATAATTTGTACTTTTGAATATGTTTTGTCAGTTTAATATACATTTACTGTTATTTGATAAACAATATGTTAATATTATTTGATTTATTAAAGTTATAAAAGTAAAAACATTTATATTTTTTAGTAAAGTGCAAATTATGTTCTGACTTTGGGAAGACAGGGGTTATGAGCCCTACTCATGTTAATTTCTGCTCGTTTTGAGTTTGAATCGGTTATTTCTTGTAATTTCTGTCCGTTTTGGGTTTCATTTATTTATCGGTGCTGATTTGTGGTAGTTTCACGCTTGGTAGAGTGTTTGATTTTATTTTTGCTCATTTTTGGTTTAATGGAGTTCTTTACTTTTCTTTGAAAAACTTATTTTGTGGAAACATTTTTTTGACTAATAAGGGGAAAATGCCACAAAGGTGGGAAATGGCTAAAAAAAGTTTCAAGTTCTCGAAAATATTTTAAAATAGTAATTTTATTCATTTTTAGAACAGGAGATAGATAGATAGATAATTTATTAGTGACAACCGGAAACCGGTATTACACATCTACAACTGAAAAAACTGTAGAACACTGAATAGAGAAAAATAAACACAACAAAAACCAGAAAGGAGAAAAAAATTACTATGAACTAAAAATAAGCATATCACTTTAGAAATCAACTATGAACATTGATCAAAACGGGCCGTATCAATAAGAAATTTAATCACTAGAGAACGAGTAAGTTTACATACAGTAAGGAAATACAAATCTAAAGGAAAGAGGATTAACAACTCATTTAAACAATTTATCAAATGCGAGATTTAGAATAATTATTACATTCAAAGAGGACGTGATAACAATTTTCAACACCACCACACGAGCTGAGTGGAGTGTCACTTTCCCAATCCTGTGTAGGAAATAATTTAGGTGGCTATGTCCAGTTATAAATTGGGTTAAGTAAAGAGACGGGCAAAAAATTTTAAAAGACAAAAGATCATCCTTATTACGAAAAAAATTCATCGTCCAGCTACTGACGGAATTCTCAAACCTATTATACCATTTATGATAAATTGCATTTGTCAAAACGGTACGGGGGACAGAGAGAAAGGGAGGGGTATTTTTTTGTATTATGATATTTGTGCCCGAAAATTGAGCAAATAATTCATCAGTAAATGTACTGTGATCAGCAGAATGGCGGAATAATGGAAATACTGGGGGGGGGGTATTTGGCCCGACATTAGGACGATTTTTATTAAGGTAACGTAGTAAGGATATTTCAATAGCCCTATAGTCATTTGAAATTACACCAGAAATTGCGGCTAACACCTCACTTTAAGCAGCTCTGAGCGATTTGGAAACCAAAATCAATAACAGTCTTTTAGCTAAACGTAGGGCTTTCATGATATGAGTTTTCCTGATTGCACTGATCCATAATGGAGCAGCATAAAAAATAGCAGTTTCAATAACACTTTTATACAGCAGTCTTAGGGTAGATGGTTTTAGACCCCAAGTTGATCTGGCAATACTAAGAAAGCGGCAGGAATATTGTTCAGCTGAATTCCCTCTGTAAGTAATATGAAGAGATCATAATAATTTTCTATCTAAAATAACCCCCAGGTATTTGACATTATCCTGAATTTTAATTATATTACCACCGAAACATAGCTTAATAGAAGGGGATTTATGTTTGGAGTTGAATAATATAGCTTCAGTTTTAGTCATATCAATGGTGAGTTTATTATTTGAAGCCCAATCAGTGAATTTATCGAAAGCATTTGTTGCCATTCTTTCCATATTTGAAACCTTCGAACCCGTTATGATAACGCACACATCGTCTGCGTAAGCTTGAACTTTGCAATTAATGTCAATGTTTAATTTGAGCAAGTCATTTATATTTATAGACCAAAGGAATGGAGACAATATGCCACCTTGGGGGCACGAATTTTCTAATTTGAGAGAAGTAACATTTTCAAAACAGACAAACCTATCGCTTAAGTAACTATGAATCAGTTTTAGAATACCAGCGGGTCAATTTTTATCAATCAGCTTTTTAATAATAGCCGTATGTCAAGCATTATCAAACGCACCTTTCAAACAGTTCGTGGTAACGAACTGTAAGTAAGGAACGACCCGGCTCAATGGTAACCAAAACTCTAGAAAACGGGTTTCTGATACCAATAGATACATCAAAAGAATCAGATTTCAATGCTGATTTCAAATATATAACTTTCATCAAGTTTAGTGCTACTCATCAAAAGTTACGCGCCTGAGAAAATTTGGCTGATTTTCAAAAAAAGGGGAAAGACCCCCTAAAAGCTATAGACCCTTAATTAAAATCACATTATCATATTCAGCGTATCAGAGAACCCTACTGTAGAGGTTTCAAGCTCCTATCTACAAAAATGCGGAATTTTGCATTTTTTTGCCAGAAGAAAGATCACGGATGCGTGTTTATTTGTTTTTTTATTTCCCCTAGGAGTGATCGTATCGACCCAATTGTCCTAGAATATCGTGGGAGGGCTCATTGGAACGAAAATTAAAAGTTCTAGTGCCCTTTTTAAGTGACAAAAAAATGAAGGGTAACTAAGCCCCCTCCCACGCTCATTTTTTTCCCAAAGTCACCCGATCAAAACTTTGAGATAGCCATTTTGTTCAGCATAGTCGAAAATATGATAACTATGTCTTTTAGGATCACTCAATCCCCCGAAGTCCCCGGGGGAAGGGCTAAAAGTTATGAACTTTACCCTATGTTAACATATAGTATTGGTTATTGGGAAGTATACAGAAGTTCTCAGGAGGGTTTCTTTCTGGTAGTGGGGGGGGTGTGGGTCGGGGGTCATGTTGGAGGATCTGTCCATGAAGTAAGTTTTCATGGGGGATGGAAAATTGCCATGAAGGGGGCGCCGGACTTGCCAGCATTATTTATTGGTTATTGGGAAGTATACAGACATTTTCAGGAAGGATTTTTTTCTGGAGGGTGGGGCTGGAGGAGGGGGTTACTCGGGAGAATCTTGCCATGGAGGATGTTTCTTTGGGGTAAGGGATATTTCTATAAAGGGGGTGCCGGATTTCCAAGCATTATTTAAAAAACGATCAGAAATTAAATTAAAAAAAAGAAAGTTTTTTTCAACTGAAAATAAGAAGCAACATTAGGACTTAAAACGAACAGAAATTATAACGTATATGACGGGGTTCTCCCCCAAGTCAATACCTCTCTCTTTACGCTACAGTTTTTTTTTAGTGCTTTCAAAAGAGCTATATATTCTAATTAAACGGCCTTTGTGATTCAGGGGGTTTGTGAATAAATTTTTTTTAAACTTTTAACGTAAAGAGCGTGGTATTGACTTAGGGGAGAACCCCCTCATATACGTAATAACATATCCGTAATAAACAAAAACAATAAGAAAACAAGCGATACGGCTCAATAGTAATCAAAACTTTTAAAAACGAAATTTGATGTCAATAAATGTATCAAAAGAATGGGTTTATAATGCTGATTCTACAAGTGATACAACATCCCCTACAAGTGAAAGAATTTTAATGAAAATCACACCGTCAGATTCAGCGTATCAGAAAACCCTATTACATAGGTTTCAAGCTCATATCTGCAAAAATCTGCAACTTTGTATTTTTTGCCAGAAGAAAAATATACGAATATAGAAGTTAGTTACGTAAGTTAATTTGTAAATTACGTCATAATCAAATTTAGAGACATCCATTTAACAAAAGAAAAGTAAAATTTTTATGCAAATTTTTATTTTACTTATTCAATGACGGTGAGCCAAAATAAAAGCTGCATTACCAAAAAAACGATCAGAAATTAAATTAAAAAAACAAGTTTTTTAAACTGAAAGTAAGGAGCGACATTAAAAATTAAAACGAACAGAAATTATTCCGTGTATGAAAGGGGCTGTCCCCTCCCGAATCCAGTGGGAAAGAGTCCCAGTTCTGCTAAAAATCATGTAAATGGTTTTCTTTGCATTAACAGCGAGGCAACTCACAGATACACGGAAACACTGAAGCGCATGGTTAGGTGTTTCAAACGCTTTTTTAACAGACTTTGCAAAGACAGATTTAGCCCTAGAATCACCCAATAAAGTAACAACACCATCACTTACATAATACCGCAATGTATATAGATAAAATAGGAACAAGAGAAGTCCCAGAACGGAACCCTACTGTACACCACCAGTAACAGGCATCAATTCATTGATAATGTGTGTGTTCACAATACTTATAGACCGACCAAAAAGTTAAGGTTCAAACCAACTTAGAGCACTATTTTTAATTCCAAGACTTTTTAACGGCTTCAAAAGTACATAAAATTAACTGTATCGAACGCTTTCTTCAAATCAATAAATACCGTTAAAGGAACTAAATTTCTTTCAAATCCATTATTCAAATTATCTAAAAGGTGATGCATTGCGAGCAACGTTGAGTGACGCTTTCTGAAACCGAATTGACTATCACTAACAAATCCAAAAGAATCTAAATAAGAATAAACTTGGGAATACATAAATTTTTCAAAAATCTTAGAAAATAAAGGTAAAGTTGATATTGGTCTATAGTTTGACAACTCATTCTTGTCACCTCCTTTGTGAAGTACAATCACTTTAGCTTGTTTTATCGCACGTGGAAAGTCACCTTTTCTCGTTGGTAGGTTCACTAGGTATAGGAGAACCGGTAGGAGATAAGCACTTACAACTTTAAGCGCCTTAAGGTTAAGTCCATCCATTCCAGCAGAGTTTGACTTTATCGACTTGACAGCCTTACTTACGTCATTCAGATTACACTCAACAAAACTAAAGGACTGGGATTCACATCGGTTGTCAAGGAATTCCTGTTCCGAAAACTGGTCACTATTCTTTCCTGCCTCACTAGAAATATCACAACTGATTCTAGAGAAATATTTGAAAAATTCATTTGTAATATCCTTCTCATTATGGACACTATGACCGTTAATTTCCACTTTTTCTGGGAAAGCTGAAGATTTTCCAGTACCGAGCACATTCTGTATAGTTTGCCACGTACTTTGCATATCACCTTTGTGTTGTTCAAACTTATCAGAATAAAACTGTTTCATTGCAGTTCTGCGAAGGGAATTTACTTTATTACGAACCTTAAGAAATGCTTTCCAACTACTATCAGACTCACAATTCAGGCATGCCTTGAACAAGTCATCCCTTACTTACATTAGGTCAGTATCTTCATCGGTAATCCATGGCTTATGGTGGTTTCTCTTTCTTTCCTGTATCTCAAGAACAGGACAATACCCATCATAGATTGGATCAAGAATGTCCATAAGTTCATCAAATGCTCGAGACTGATCATCATTAACATCCGTCACTTCTTGCCAAGACAGCACACTCACTTCATCCTTGAACTTCTTCAGATTCTCGGCCTTCATCTCCCGTGAGAGATATTTCTCTTTAGCTATTCTAGGCTTCGAGATTGATCTGATCGTACAAACTGATTGGAGATGATCCGAACCTGGAATAACTGACATGTCTGAATGGCATTGCGCAATGAGGTCAGACGGAACAAATATATTATCAATTAAAGTTGGCGAATGTTCTGTAATCCTTGTTGGAATAGTAACAGTTAGGTAGTAGCCATGACAAAGCATCAAGTTCAAAAAATCTAAATTAGGGCCGTTCAGTTTTAGCAGATCGAAGTTGAAATCACCAATAAAAACACACTCGCGATTTCTTCGAAGCGCATTAGTCATAAACTACTCAAAATCCCCAAAAAAAATCATCCAGAGTAGCACTAGGCGGCCGATAAACCGAAGATATCAAAATCTTTCTTTTATCAATCTGGGCTTCAATAGATAATATTTCCAGCCTACCTTCATTCCAATAACAAAAATCATTCAGAACTGTAAAATTAATACCATTCTTCACAAGAAACGCCAAACTTCCTCCCCTCATTACTGTCCTTGATTTGCCAACAATTTGATACCCCGGAAAAAAATGTGACGAGAGAAAATTCTCCTGAGTAAAAAAAGATTCACAAATCCCAAGAATATCAATGTTACCTTTACAAATTTCAAGAAAATTATTAACATCATGGTGGTTAGAAGAAACATGGCAGTTCCACTAAGCCACTTTAAGCACTGGAATACTACGAATATCAAAATCACTAGCAGCTGAATTCAGGTTTTTACTTTGACGAAGCGGACCAAAAACCTGGCCAGTTAGATCACTAGCTATAGGTAACGAAAGAAGATTTTCAAAACGAAACTGTTTACTCTGTAGAAGTTCGAGTCGGGAGCTTGAATAATTTATATTCATATTCCTGATAGACAACTGAAGAAAAAAAACCGAAATTTTACAGTAAGATGGGTTTTCTGCACTTCAACATGCAATTCAATTTTAATGAAATACTTTAATACCGGAAAGGAGACAATTAGAAATCTGTAAGACAAAATTTTTAACAAAACATAAACACGCGTTGCATGTCGGTTACCGTGGAAAACCCCTCCAGTCACAGAGAAAAAAAAAGAACAGAAAAAACAAAGTAATAAACATTAAAAAAAGAAATAAATAAGTAAAAAAAAATATAAAATACAAAAAACACGCACTATATAAGATCGTCAATCGACCAGATACGCCGGATCGGAGCAGTATCAGTTTCACGCACAAAAATCCGGCCTTGATTGGACCAGACACTACGATTTCCATACTTATCTCTCGAAGCGCTCAAAAGATCACACTTTAGTTTTGTGAGATTCTCGGCTACAAATAGCCCTGTGCCACTAAGATTTTTTTGCTTTAAAAACATGACGGGCTATCTCTTTAGATTGAAACTGCACGAGAACAGGGGCAACTTTATCTGGTCTTTGATCATTATTAGATCCAACACTAAACCACTGAACACCGACTATGTCTGAATCAGCAACGTTAGTCAGACCAATCTTCACGAACAACATGTGTTTCATAGCATCACGTACACTCTGCGAGGAAATCTGCTTGACCCCGTTAAAAAGCAGGGAATCGTTTCTCCCTTCCTGCTCAATGTCGTCTAGTTTGAGCTCAAGCTGGTTAACGCGGTTTTGTAGCAATTCGATCATAAGCATGCAGGTTTTCAGATGCTTTTCGATCAGTTCAAACTTAGGGTGAAACTCAAAATGAATTCATAGATTTCAGAGACAATCGTTTCAACCGGAAATTTAGCATGAATGTTAGCTGCAGTATGCGAGGTCGGTTTATTCAGCTTTTCATTAATTTTTCTCTCAATTTCCTTCGCTAGATTTTGCTTAGTAGCCGCAAGTTCATTCTCTGTAGCAATCACAAGGCTACGGAGATCAGCAGTGGGATCCGATAATGACTATCTGCTCCCAATCCTTGCCCTTTCTTCAAAAATTGCCGGTAAACATCGGGATGATTTTTTAGTTCATCAAACGCATGATTTACACCCTTAGTTTTCTTTGTTTACGCATCCTTCATATTCTCATTAAAACTCATCAAAACTAAGTAAACTAGCGACTTGTATAAGCTGACAATCGTGTTTTTCCCGTAGCGGAAAACAAAAAATTTGCAGTCACCGGTATTCGTCTTCATTTCCTCTAGGATTCGAACCGGCCAGAGGGGATAACCAGCAAACTTAGCAAGGAATAAATCACCAATTTTAACATTCGCAGAATCCATGATGGCATTAAGAAGTATCAGGAAGCAGCAGAATTTGATTAGCAACAGATAAAGATGATGAAAAGAAACTTATCTTTCAGTGGGCAGGCCCACGGATGGCATTGGCTATCATATTATTGGTCGGTGGCCTGATGGACCGTGGAGACCTGCTGACAATTAACCACCATACTCTGACACCCAGAACACCGTCCACAAGTCCTATCTAATTATCTTAATTTGAAACGCCAAATAATTCAATCTATCACAGCGGGCACTAGATGCACTTGGGCAGTCTATTATCACACAGAGACGATGACGTTACAACCGTTTAATCTGCTTGGCACAATTTTGCGACTACACAGAATGAATGCTGGCGAGGTACAGCTAACAAAACCTGTGGAAAGTGTTGGTACCCAAATCGCCTTTCCCCAGAAGTTTAAGGATCAATATCTGGCCGGTACCGATACGGCTTTTGTGTTTGTTCCCGCTCTCTTCTGCACAGGCTCTCACTGAATTAGCGAAAAAATAATGAAATTTGGCTATTTAATTATTTTATTAGCCAAAAAATTTCTTTTTCTTTTTTTTAGAATTCTAACTAAAAAATTTGTTGAAGACACGGAAATGTCGTACCTGTTGTTACTACCGTGTTATTAAATCCAAACAATCCATAATTAGTCCATATCGTTAAATTTACTTTAGATTATAATCCGTAGCCGAGTATTGTGAAACTTCTGTAATCCTCAAGGCACTGAATTAGTATAATTTCACAGCTGGTTTTAAAGTTCAATAAATCCAAAAAGATGCTATCACTCTGGAGACTAAACGGAGACTGAATGTCATCAACATTAATATCATAGCATAAATATCATCAACACCCTCCAACAAAATAGCGCTGAAAGCACTCCAGTTGGTTTTGTTAAAATTAAAGCTAGAATCGGCGTTATTGACATGTTCACTAAGACTAAACGACAAATTAAACGGAATATAATTGTGGTCTGATAGGGAAGGATAATCCTCAACAGCATGACAATTTCCAGAAAATCTGATAAGCCTTACACTTGCTAGATTCACATCAGGACTGGAATACGATCCATCATAAGTGGGGGGGGGGGGTCCATGTCAGTTAATACTATTAAAGAACTACTTGAGATGAAGTCCTCCGGTTCATTACCTTTTACGTCAGTAGGAGCATTACATAGCCAAAGCGGGCTCTTTGCATTAAAGTCACCTCCGATGACACAATCTGGGAAAACTTTAAGCAGTCTATAATAGACAGCTGATTATTTAAAGAAGTTGTAGAGGGGGGGAGGCAATAAACTGAAGCTACTGTTAGACGCCGGTTTTTAAATAGACTCAGACAATAACACATTCATTCGTTGACTGATCGTAATGTAAATTCCTTCTGAGTGACTTTTTTTTACAAGTACTGCTGCAATGTAGAATTTCTTTACTTCGTCAAACTTGGAGAAAACTCTGAACTGATCCGTGACACCCGAAATTTTTCTAAACTTGCTAATATACGGCTCTTGAAGTAAAACAATGTCTGGATTTACTTCTACTAGTGATTTTTGGAACTGTGAGGATGCCGTGAAAGAATGTTGGAGATTAATTTGCAAGAATTTTAAAGAGTTAGAAGCATGAATATAAGCCATAACTTAAGAGAAGGGTATATTTTTAGATAGCTTCTCTTTAATTTGACGGGCCACAGGGCATTTATAAAGTTCGACGGTGGCATGCGGCTCGCATTTAATATTCTTTTTATAACAAGATACACAATATGGAGGGCTGGAATAAGGCTTGGGGCGATTTTCATATATTTGGTTTCCCATACACCAGGAGCAAACTTGAGATCCCGTACATTTGGATGTTGTATGACCATACATACATCACTTTGTACAGCGAGTCAAGTTAATAATATACTCCTTACAGCGGGTAATCAAAAAGCCTATTTTGATACCACGTTGATTTAAAATTTGAGACCGAACCTTTGGACTGATTTCCAATATTACACTGTGAGACTGCCTTTTCTTAGAAAAAGTAACTATATTTAACGTTTCACCATTTTTGATTAGATCTGCAATTGCTCGGTTAGATTCTATTATATGCTTAACGTAATCATTGGCTTCGCCTAGGTCGCGAAGGTCGTGTAAAATCATTCGAGGTAATCTTTTTTTTGTTCTTTAGGAGTATATTTTGTGATCTTGGATTTAGTGGAAAAGACCGACATTGTAGTTTTAAGGTCTCGCCGGGATACCATTTCCGGGATTATTTTACCGTTTCGGCTTGATGTAGCATTCTTAGCGCAAATTTTTTTCGAACCCTCACTAATGACTTTAGTGATGTTGTGCAGTTACAGGGATCACTCTTTGTCGTGATTTGGGCCAAGCCGTATTTTCAGCATTATGGGTTTTTTCAGTGGACTCCAAAATAAGGCAATACGTTTCGTTGCCTTTGACAGCACTAGAATAAGATTTCATTGGGCTGTTAGGTGGGACAGTCAGAGGAATTTGGGATTTCTTGGTTATTTCCATTTGTAGGGAATCTATTCTTTTCAAGTATTTATCCTCTCTCCTTAGCAAATTAGCATTTTTCTTCACTAATTGAGTGGCACAGGAATTGTGGGCGGTCACAGATTTGATTAGTGTTCAATTTTCCACCAGGCATTTTTTTTTTTTTTCCCTAAAGCATCTTTAAGGGTAGCTAATAAATTGGCAATATTGTCCATTTCTGGTAATCCAATCGATTCTTCATCGGGAGAAATTTTACCTTCAGGGCAACTCATGACGTATATAATCACACTGTCTCCTGTCTTAGCTTTGAATCTACTAGTCCAGGACTTTTAGCTCAAAAAAGTGTCGAACCCGGACAAAATTGCAATATAAACGAAAATGGTACCAAAATGATCAGAAAAAAATTCTGTACAACATACTAAAAGTCCCCATAAATCCGAGTGGGGCGAGTACCCGAAAAACAGGGCAAAAGGGGGAAAAGCGGGGAAAATGAGAAAAATGCCGAACATGCCCAGAAAATAGCTTAAAGTGAGTTTTCTGAGGTTTTCACATACGCTGATTACGAAATTGACATATAAAATTCAGTATAGAAAAAGAGTACTACGGAAAACGGGGGAACAGGGGAAAGAGGGTAGAAAAGAGAAGAATACAGGGTAGGGGTAGAAAGCGGTTTGAAAGATATTTTCTGGGGTATTCCTATCTGGTGATTACGAAATTGAGAACTAAAATGATATAAAAAATTGATTAACATGAAACGGGGAATGCGGGGGGGAGGGAGGGGAAAAAGGGAAATATACAGGGTAGGGGTGGAAAGCATGTGGAAATGTTTATAAATGTTAATTAAAGAGATCTATAGAGGTTCGGCTACCCCATAGGTTCCGAAAAGGCAAAAAAAAATCGAGAAAGAAATACGGAAAGATACTGAAATTATTTTATTCCGTTTTCTTCGCCATTATCAACACGTACGTTGTTTCTTCAACATAATCCTGTTCTAATTCGACATTCACTAAAAGAAGCAAGGTAGACTAGTCACCGCGGAGTTCCAGTGCCGACAGACAAAACCTATCCTGACGGAATTACATCTAGCGGATCCAATAGTCTCCAGTCTTCTAGAGAACTGTCCTTTCACTAGTTCCACAGAGCTTAGAAGTATAGGTTCCGGGCTGATTGCCCAAAAAGGCGTCAATGCAGAGGATTCTAAAGCTGTAGGTGAGCTGATCCTCCAGCGCATGGATGGCCAATCCGTCGAAAGTTTTTCATTCAGGAAGAAAGACAAAGTCGTTACACTGGCATCCGATGGTAACATAAGGACATATGGCGAGATTTTGCATATCGACCCTGCACTGCTTTTTCAACGTCTTTCGACTGCTGCCCATACATCTGAAAATGACATGAGTAGAGATGACCCTATAACTCCTACGAGAACACATATGCTGCCACCTACAACTTTTTTTACATAATTTATGTCTGTTTGTTGTCAATGAGAATGAAAAAACAGGAATTTTCTCACTTTGATGGATGTTTTTATGGATGGTTATGTGTGTTGGTCAATTTATTTGATGTTTTTCATGGATGTCAACAGTAATTTATGTCTGTTTTATGGTTTTTGTCTGTGAGAATTTGAAAAACAGGAACTTTCTCACTTTTATGGATGTTTTTATGGTTTTTGTCAGTGAGAATGAAAAAACAGGAACTTTCTCACATTTATGTCTGTTCGTTGTCAGTGAGAATGAAAAAACAGGAACTTTCTCACATTTATGTCTGTTTGTTGTCAGTGAGAATGAAAAAAAAGGAATTTTCTCACTTTTATGGATGTTTTCTTGGAGGGTTATGTGTGTTGGTCAATTTATTTGATGTTTTTCATGGATGTCAACAGTAATTTATGTCTGTTTTATGGTTTTTGTCAGTGAGAATTTGAAAAACAGGAACTTTCTCACTTTTATTGATGTTTTTATGGTTTTTGTCAGTGATAATGAAAAAACAGTAACTTTCTCACTTTATTTTCAGGTTTATGTCTTTTGTCAGTGAGAATGGAAACACAGGAACTTTATCACTTTGATGTATTATTGAGTCTAATGGGGACAGGTCAATGACACTTCCTTCAAGGTCTCTTTCTTCAGATGTGTTTTTGGCCAAGTGACCGCTAGGGGATACTGTTATGATCAGTAAATAGGAAATAGATTGTTTCCGGGGAAGCTAATTAATTTCTGATAGATGACTAATTAATGTCAAGTTAATTAATGTCTTTGGAGTTCGACCAGAATTGTTTCCGAGGCAAAATTTAGATCACACATGACAGATGATGTCATGATTGATTGATAGACATGAAAGGGGAATTAATTTGTTGTTTCTAAGGGGAATTGTTTCCGAGCGAATGTTTTGATCTTAGCGATGAAGTGATTATTGCGCGAAAGGGTTTCTTTGTAATTTCAAATTTGAAAGCACAGGGATGCCAAAACAAAAGGAACTCGCTGAAATCACGTTTAGGGATTATTTGGGCGATACCGTTTTAGCAATTTTAGGGAATTATTTCGGCGAAACAGTTAGAGACATTTTAAAGGATGATTTTAGAAAAGGTTTTAGAAGAGAATTTGAGGGTAAAACTCTGTGGTCGTTATAATTCACAAGTTGTATTTTAACAGTGTCGTGAGGTCCTCTACCCCAACCCCAAAGGGTTCCGATCCCCCTACCCCAACCCTAAAGGGTTCCAATCCCCCTACCCCAACCCCGAAGGAAACCCCCGGTCCTCAAAGGTCCCCCAAGCTCTCAATGAGCTCCCGGACCCCCAAAGGCCATCACCCGGTCCCCGACGGTCAATCGGAACCCCCAAGGCCCTCCTCCCGTCCGCAAAGGTCCCCCAGGCTACTAAAGGGCCCCCCGCCACCCCAATGCCCTCCCCGGGCCCCATAGGCCCTCCCCCCCTCCCCAAAGGTCCCCCCGGCACCCAAAGGACCACCCAGCCCTCAAGGGCCCCTGGATCCCCAAACGCCCTCCCGGGTCCCCAAAGAGCCCCATCCCCATTTTGTTAATACTTTTTTGTGCGTTTGAGACACAGAAGGGTCCCCACATTTCAAAGGGCTTTATTATATTTTTTCAGAACAAGTTTTTTTCTTAATGTCCTTCATAAACCAATTTTACAACTTGAAGTAGTTATCTTTTCCCCCACAACTTTACTATAAGGCTTTTTGAATTACCCAATATCATGCAATACTTTTCAAAGGCATTTCAGAACAAGTTTTATCTTAAGGTCTTTCCTAAACCCATTTTACAATTTGAAGTACTTATCTTTTCCCCACAACTTTACTTTACGAATCTTTTGCACACCCAAACATCAAGCAATACTTTCCAATAGGCTTTATTATATCTTTTCAGTACAAGTTATTTTCTTAATATCCTTCTTAAACCAATTTTACTAATTCTAAATTTTTCCTTAGTAGATAGAAAAAGCTATATCATAGTTGCGAATATTTTCTCGGAACATAAGCAGTTCTATTTCAAATATAAATTTACTCAATGAATTGAAGAAAAGTTAGTTCTCTTCTGAATTTTTTCAATGAAAAAGAAATTACTTATTAAACAATTCTATTTTTTACGAATAATATAAAAATTTTTAACTTCGGATCAAATTTTTATCAAAGAGATGAAAAAAATTTAAACACTGTTCCTAATTTTTCATGGAAGATAGAAAAGTTCAAGTTTTCTTCTGGATTTTGCCAAAGAACACACTTCAACTGTAATCTCTAAGGAGAAAATAAAAATCTTCCAGTTCAGTTTTAAGCTCACCAAAGACACAAAGAAATTTAATTTTTTAATCTAAATTTTCCCATATTAGATAGAAAAAGCTATACCATACTTGTGAATATTTTCCCAGAAGATACAAAGTTCTCCTTCAATTTCTAATTTTCTCAACGAAGTGAAGAAAAGTTCAACTTCTATTCTGAATTTTTTCAATGAAAAAGAAATTAGTTATTGATCATTTCTATTTTTCCAAATAATATAAATATTTTCCAACTTCAAAATGAGCACACACAAAAACTTACACACACACACACACACAAAAAAAATAACACACACACACAAACACACACAAACTTACACACACACACAAAAACACACACACACACACACACACAAAAAAACTTACACACACACACAAAATCTTACACACACAAACAATCTTACACACACAGACAAATATTTACACACAAAAAAAAAACTTACACAAACAAAAAAATAAACACAAAAAAAAACTTAAACACACAAAAACTTAAACACGCAAAAAAAAACTTACACACACACACACAAACACAAAAAATTACACACACACAAACTTACACACACAAAAAAACTTACACACACAAAAAAAATTACACACGCACACACAAACATACACCCAAACAAAAAAACTTACACACACACACACACACACACACACACAAAAACATACCAACAACACAAAAAAACACACACACACAAAAACTTACACACACACAAACACTTAAACCCACACGCACAAAATTACACACACACACACAAAAACTTAAACACAAACAAAATTACACACACACAAAAACTTACACAAACACAAAAAAACTAACACACACACAAACACAAACATACACACAAACAAAATAACACACACAAAAACTAACACACACACAAAAACATACACACACACAAAAACATACACACACACACGAAAGCTTACACACACACAAAAACTTACACACACACAAAAACAAGAAAAAACAAACAAAATCATACACACACAAAAAATCTGACACACACACAAAAACTTACACACACATAAAAACTTACACACACACACACAAAAACTTACACACACACAAAAAACTCACACACACACAAAAAACTCACACACAAACAAAAACTTACACACA
>NC_142799.1:5763257-5768257 GCF_049724085.1 Artemia sp. Qi Xiang Cuo
GTGAAATCCACTAGCTCAATATTGGGGTCTCAGTCTACCAGTCTGAATGGTGGAAATTCACTGTTTAAGTTAGGTTAGGTTAACTTATCATGAGCGCTCATGATAAGTTAACCTAACCTTATTCAGCAGTATGGTTAGGTTAGGCTAGATTAAGTTAGGTTAGGTTAAGTTAGGTTAGGTTAGCCCATGTACGCTTCACTTAGGTTAGCTTAGGTTAGGTGAGAGACAGGCAAAAAGTTAGGTGTATGATTAGGTTAGGTTAGGTTAGATTAAATTAGGTTAGGTTAAGTTAGGTTAGGCTAGGTTAGCCTACGTACGCGCGCGTACGTAGAGCGTAGTTACGTAGACCCCAATTCTGAGCTAGTGAATTTCCACCGTTCAGGCTGGTGGACTGGGACCCCAATACTGAGCTAGTGGATTTCCACCATTCGGGCTGGTGGACTAAGACCCAAATTTTCCAACTCTTGCATTTCATGACAGATATTCAAAATGAACTTCGAAAAATCAAGAGACTGTAACTGTGAGAAGGTAAAGCACAACAAGTCACTACTGAAATATTCCAACCCTTGCATTTCACGACAGAAATTCAAAATGATATTTGAAAAATTAAGACAATGTAACTGTGATATGGTAAGTGTGTAAGTTTTTGTGTGTGTGTAAGTTTTGGCGTGTGTGTGCGTAAGTTTTCGTGTGTGTGCGTAAGTTTTCGTGTGTGTGTGTGTAAGTTTTGTGTGTGTGTGTGTAAGTTTTTGTGCGTGTGTGTAAGTTTTTGTGTGTGTAAGTTTTTGTGTGCATGTAAGTTTTTGTGTGTGGATGTAAGTTTTTGCGTGTGGGTGTTAGTTTTTGTTTGTGTGTGTGTGTGTAAGTGTTTGTGTGTCTAAGCTTTTGTGTGTGTAAGTTTTGTAGTGTATTTGTGTTATTTTTTGTGTGTGTGCGTGTGTAAGTTTTTGTGTGCATGTAAGTTTTCGTGTGCATGTGTAAGTGTGTGTGTGTGTGTGTGTGTGTGTGTGTAAGTTTTTGTGTGTGTGTAATTTTTTGCGTGTGTGTGTAAGTTTTTGTGAGTGTGTGTAAGTTTTTGTGTGTGTGTAGGTTTTTGTGTGCATGTAAGTTTTTGTGTGCATGTAAGTTTTTGCATGTGCGTGTAAGTTTTTGTGTGTGTGTGTAAGTTTGTGTGTGTGTGTTTGCTTTTGTGTGTGGGTGTAAGTTTTTGTGTGTGTTTGTAAGTTTGTGTGTGTTTGTGTGTGTGTGTAAGTTTTGTGTGTGTGTGTGTAAGTTGTGTGTGTGTGTGTGTGTGTGTGTGTGTGTGTGTGTGTAAGTTTTGCGTGTGTGTGTGTGTTTGTGTGTGTGTGTGTGTGTGTGTGTGTGTGTGTGTGTGTGTGTAAGTTTTTGTGTGTGTGTGTGTGTAAGTTTTTGTGTGTCATGTGTAAGTTTGTGTGTGTGTGTGTGTGTGTGTGTGTGTGTGTGTGTGTGTGTAAGTTTTCGTGTGCATGTGTAAGTTTTCGTGTGTGTGTATGTGTAAGTTTTTGTGTGTGTGTGTGTATGTGTGTGTGTGTGTATGTGTTTGTGTGTGATTTTTGTGTGCATGTAAGTTTTGTGTGCTGTGTAAGTTTTTGTGTGTGTGTGTGTGTGTGTGTGTGTGTGTGTGTAAGTTTTTGTGTGTGTGTGTTTAAAGTTTTTGTGTGTGTGTGTAAGTTTTATGTGTATGTGTGTGTGTGTATGTGTGTGTGTGTGTGTGCATGTAAGTTTTTGTGTGTCATGTAAGTTTTCGTGTGTATGTGTAAGTGTTTTGTGTGTGTGTTGTGTGTGTGTGTGTGTGTGTGTGTGTTAGTTTTTGCGTGTGTGTGTAAGTTTTCGTGTGTGTGTAGTGTGTAAGTTTTCATGTGTGCGTGTAAGTTTTTGTGTGTGTGTGTGTAAGTTTTTGTGTGTGTGTAAGTTTTGTGTGTGTGTGTAGTTTTTGTGTGTGTGTGTAAGATTTTTGTGTGTGTGTGTAAGTGTGTGTGTGTGTGCATGTAAGTTTTTGTGTGCATGTAAGTTTTTGTGTGCATGTGTAAGTTTTGTGTGTGTGTGTGTGTGTGTGTGTGTGTGTGTGTGTGTAAGTTTTGTGTGTGTGTGTAAGTTTTGTGTGTGTGTGTGTAAGTTTTTGTGTGTGTGTGTAAGTTTTGTGTGTGTGTGTGTGTGTGCATGTAAGTTTTTGTGTGTGTGTAAGTGTTTGTGTGTGTGTGTAAGTTTGTGTGTGTGTGTAAGTTTTTGTGTGTGTGTGTAAGTTTTGTGTGTGTCTGTGTGTGTGTGTAAGTTTGTGTGTGTGTGTGTGTGTGTTGTGTGTGTGTGTGTGTGTGTAAGTTTTTGTGTGCATGTAGTTTGTCGTGTGCATGTGTAGTTTTTGTGTGTGTGTGTGTGTGTGTGTGTGTGTGTGTGTGTGTGTGTAAGTTTTGTGTGTGTGTGTGTAAGTTTGTGTGTGTGTGTGTGTGTGTGTGTGTGTGTGTGTGTGTGTGTGTAAGTTTTTGTGTGCATGTAAGTTTTTGTGTGTGTGTAGTTTTTGTGTGTGTGTGTGTGTAAGTTTTTGTGTGTGTGTGTGTGTCTCTGTGTATGTGTGTGTGTGTGTATGTCTGTATATATGTGTGTGTGTGTGTATGTATGTGTGTATCTATGTTTATGTGTATGTATGTGTGTGTGTCTGTGAGAGAGTGATTCTTTATGTGAGAGAGAGTTTGTGTTTATGTGTGTTAGTGTGTGTGTGAGTGTGTTTGTGTGTGTGTGTGTGTGTGTTTGTGTGGGTGTGTGTGTAAGTTTTGTGTGTGTGTGTTAGTGTTCGTGTGTGTGTGTAAGTTTTTGTGTGTGTGTGTGTGTGTGTGTGTGTGTGTGTGTAAGTTTTTGTGTGCATGTAAGTTTTCGTGTGCATGTGTAAGTTTTTGTGTGTGTTTGTGTGTGTGTGTGAGTTTTTGTGTGTGTGTGTTTGTTTTGGCATGTGTGTGTAAGTTTTGGTGTGTGTGTGTTTTTGTGTGTTTTTGTGTGTTTTTGTGTTTGTGTGTGTGTGTGTAAGTTTTTGTGTGTGCGTAAGTTTTTGTGTGCATGTAAGTTTTTGTGTGCATGTGTAAGTTTTTGTGTGTGTTTGTGTGTGTAAGTTTTTGTGTGGGTGTAAGTTTTGGCGTGTGTGTGTAAGTTTTAGTGTGTGTGTGTGAGTTTTCTTGTGTGTGTGTGTGTAAGTTTTTTTGTGTGTGTGTGTTAGTTTTAGTGTGTGTGTGTAAGTTTTAGTGTGTGTGTTTCAGTTTTTGTGTGTGAGTGTAAGATTTTGTGCGTGTGTGTAAGTTTTTGTGTGCATGTAAGTTTTTATGTGAATGTAAGTTTTCGTGTGCATGTGTAAGTTTTTTTTTGTGTGTGTGTGTGTGTGTGTGTTTGTGCGTTTGTTTGTTTTTGTGTGTTTTAGTTTTCGTGTGTGTGTGTAAGTTTTTTTGCGTGTGTGTATGTTTTAGTGTGTGTGTAAGTTTTTGTGTACATGTAAGTTTTTGTGTGCATGTAAGTTTTTGCGTGTGTGTTTAAGTTTTTGCCTTCGGGTTTAAGTTTTTTTGTGTGTGTGTGTGTAAGTTTTTGTTTGTATAAGATTTTGTGTGTGTTAGTTTTGACGTGTGTGTGTGTAAGTTTTCGTGTGTGTGTGTGTGTGTGTAAGTTTTTGTGTGCATGTAAGTTTTAATGTGCATGTGTAAGTTTTTGTGTGTGTGTGTGTGTGTGTAAGTTTGTGTGTGTGTGTAAGTTTTTGTGTGTGTGTGTGCAAGTTTTTGTGCGTGTGTGTAAGTTTTTGTGTGTGTGTGTGTGTGTAAGTTTGTTTGTGCATGTAAGTTTTTGTGTGTATTTAAGTTTTTGCGTGTGGGTGTAAGTTTTTGTGTGTGTGTGTAAGTTTTTTTGTGTCTAAGCTTTTGTGTGTGGGTGTAAGTTTTTTTGTGTGTTTGTAAGTTTTTGTTTGTTTGTGTGTGTGTGTAAGTTTTTTGTGTGTGTGTGTGTGTGTGTGTGTGTGTGTGTATGTGTGTGTGTGTGTGTGTGTGTGTGTGTGTGTGTGTGTGTGTGTGTGTGTGTTTGTGTGTGTGTGTGTGTGTGTGTGTGTGTGTGTGTGTGTGTGTGTGTGTGTGTGTGTGTGTGTGTGTGTGTGTGTGTGTGTGTGTGTGTGTGTGTGTGTGTGTGTGTGTGTGTGTGTGTGTGTGTGTGTGTGTGTGTGTGTGTGTGTGTGTGTGTGTGTGTGTGTGTGTGTGTGTGTGTGTGTGTGTGTGTGTGTGTGTGTGTGTGTGTGTGTGTGTGTGTGTGTGTGTGTGTGTGTGTGTGTGTGTGTGTGTGTGTGTGTGTGTGTGTGTGTGTGTGTGTGTGTGTGTGTGTGTGTTTGTGTTGTGTTTTTGTATTTTTTTGTTTGTGTGTCTTTTTGTGTTTTGTGTGTGTGTGTTTGTGTTTTTGTGTCTGTGTGTGTGTGTGTGTGTGTGTGTGTGTGTGTGTGTGTGTGTGTGTGTGTGTGTGTGTGTGTGTGTGTGTGTGTGTGTGTGTGTGTGTGTGTGTGTGTGTGTGTGTGTGTGTGTGTGTGTGTGTGTGTGTGTGTGTGTGTGTGTGTGTGTGTGTGTGTGTGTGTGTGTGTGTGTGTGTGTGTGTGTGTGTGTGTGTGTGTGTGTGTGTGTGTGTGTGTGTGTGTGTGTGTGTGTGTGTGTGTGTGTGTGTGTGTGTGTGTGTGTGTGTGTGTGTGAGTGTTTTTTTGTGTGGGTTTTTGTTTTTGTTTTTGTTTGGGTGTCCTTGTTTGATCGTTCGTTCGTTTGTGTTTGTGTGTGTGTGTTTGTGTGTGTGTGTGTAAGTTTTGGTGTGTGTGTGTAAGTTTTCGTGTGTGTGTGTAAGTTTTCGTGTGTGTGTGTAAGTTTTTGTGTGTGCGTGTCAGTTTTTGAGCGTGTGTGTTAGTTTTTGTTTGCATGTTAGTTTTTATGTGCTTGTTTGTGTTCGTGTGCTTTTGTAAGTTTTTGTGTGTGTGTGTGTGT
>NC_142799.1:6895886-6913740 GCF_049724085.1 Artemia sp. Qi Xiang Cuo
TAACAAATTTTTGATGCAGTTCAAAAGTTTTTCTATCCCCTCCCTCCGAACGAAAATCCTGGATCCACCCTTGGGTTTAAAGAAGTATCACAGTCTCGTTAGTGCTATCACGATGAACCGTGGAAATACACTCGCAAAACTATTCTTTTAATATTTGGCAACGCTTTTAGCCCATAAAATTTCAAATATTGACAATCTACTAATTCCCAAAGACAGCTACATCTTATAAGAAAAGCTACACCTGTTTTGTACACATGAGGTGCCTTGTTTTCATAGCATGTTTCTTGCTGATTTTTTATCCACCTTTCTTTCTTTTTTTAATTTGGTGCCCACTACCACCAAAAACTTCATAACTTCATATGAAGGCATTTTTCCATTAGGAAAAAACCCTTATCTTTCCTGATTTGAATATATGCATGGCTGTGTAACTTTTCTTTTTGTTAATTTTTGCAATCAAATTTAACTTTCACTGCCCGTGGTACATACAGATATTCTGATGCTCTGATGCTCTGATGCTATTCTGATGCTATTCTGAAGATCTTTCCCTTATCCGCAGTCTCCTTTTAGCGCTATCCTCTAAATGAGTTCTGGAGTGGCAGTAACGTTTGCCCTCCAAAGGATTATTAAGCAACTCTTTTCTTGGCAGCCCTCATGATTCAATTTTGATCTGAAAGAAAACAAACTAGCCTCATGGACACCCATAAGCTGAATTTTTGGGAGGGGAACTTACCTGGTCTAATCGGCACTTCCAGTACTGTATAATAGATCTCAAAACAACAATACAAAAATATAAGGCAGCGTCATTCAGCACGGGGGGGGGGGTCCCCTTATGGGCACCCATGACTAGCCTATGTGAATTCTACGCAAAAACAAAAGTATTTTAGGGAAGAATTCTGCTCTTAGCTTTAGTTTTTATAAAGTAGATTTACAGTTATATATATATATATATTTTTTGTCGGATACCTTCAACTACTTGGCAGCTGAAAACCAAAACTTTTTAGTATTCATTGTTTTAATTAAATATGGCTTATATATGGCTTATAAATATGGCTTATGCATGGATTATATGGGTGCTGATTAGCCATGTCGGTCACGGATTTGTGGCGTCTCAGAACGCCATTAGCCATTGTCCTGCTCCTATAAAAGATCTAAAAATGATGCCTTTTAATTATTTTTACATAAAATTATGTCGCAATAACTTATTTCTTGTTCATTTGTTTATTTTAAAAGGTTTAATCCAGTTAATCCGTTTGTAAGGCGGTTTCACGAAGGTAGCTACAAGTTGTAAATTTCAAGCAATTGTATATTATAATTTTAAGATGAGTCTATTTTAGTTTTATGTACAGTTTTTAGTTTTAGTGTTTTTTTTTTTTTTTTTTTGTCTACGCTGAATACGCCTTGTTTGATACGGGCGAAATATTCGTTTTTGTTTTTTTATTCGTTTTCATTTACACATCGCTTTTTTGTGCTGCTTACGATATCTGGGAATATAAAAAAAGGGTAAAAATCGTGAAATAACGAGAACCTGAATTCAAGAACCCCCTGCCTCAGACAATATCAAAATACAAAGGACAGTGAAATCTGGTTGTTTAAATTGGTTATGTAGAAACTGAAATTACCGTGATCTTTAAAATCGGAAATCCAACTGTTAAATGGAAAAGACCTACATATGCATGTACACAATTTTCGGTTGTAGTGGATGCCAAATAATGAAAAGAAAAACGGGTAACAAATTAGCTAATAATATATGTCATATAATATATTAAATAAACTAATAATATATAATATATGTTACCTAACAGAATAAGAAGATCTAGCTTCCCTTTGAATGCATTAAATAAAAAGAAGCAAGTTTTGTCAACTGAAAGTAAGAAGCAACATTAAAACCTAAAACGCAAGGAAATTATTAGGTATATGAGGGGGTTTGCCCCCTCGTCAATACCTCGCTCTTTACGCTAAGGTTCAAATTTCGTTCCAATTCTTTAAGAATGACCCCTGAGTCACAAAGGCAGTTTAATTAGAATAAATAGTGCTTTTGAAAGTACTAAAAATAATTTAGTGTTAAGAGCAAGGTATTGACGAGGGGGCGAACCCCCTCATACACGTAATAATTTATGTTTGTTTAAAGTTTTGATGTTGCTCCTTACTTTTAGTTGAAAAACCTTTTTTTTCTTAATTTCTGATCGTTTTTTAAATAATACTGGGAAATTCCGCGCCCCTTCATGGAAAATTGTCCTCCCCCATGAAAAATTCCTCCATGGAGAGATCCTCCCACGTAACTCCCTCCCGCGACTCCACCATCAGAAAAAATCTCCCTGAAAACGTCCGTATACTTCCCAATAACAAATACTATATGTAAACAATGGGCAAAGTTCATAACTTGCAGCCCTTCCTTCGGGGACTGTGTGGGATTAAGTCGTCCTCAAAGACATAGCTATTAGATATTTCGACTATGCTGAGCAAAATGGCTATCTCAAAATTTGTTCCAGTGACTCTGGGATAAAAAAGAGCGTGGGAGGGGGCCTAGTTGCCCTCCAATTCTGTTTGGTCACTTAAAAAGGGCACTAGAACTTTTAATATCCGTTCGAATGAGCCCTCTCGCGACATTTAGGACCACTGGGTCCATACGATCACCCCTGGGGGAAGAAAAATAAAAATAAAACAAACACGCATCCGTGATCTTTCTTCTGGTAAAGAATACAAAATTCCACCTTTCTGCAGATAGCAGCTTGAAACCTCTACAGTACGGTTCTCTGATGCGCTGAATCTGACGGTGTGATTCTATGACTTTTAGGCAAGTTTTTGAAAATAAGGCAAATTTTCTCAGGCTTGTAATTTTTGATGGATAAGACTAAACTTGTTGAAACTTATATATTTAAAATCAACATAAAAATCCGGTTCTCCTTAAAAATTTCCATTTGAATAAGACCTCCCGCAATATTCTAGGACCACTGGGTCGATACGATCACCCTTGGTAAAAAAAAACAACAAATAAACACCCATCCGTGATCTTTCTTCTGGCAAAAATACAAAATTCCACATTTTTGCAGATCTCTACAGTAGGGTTCTCTGATACGTTGAATATGATGGTGTGATTTTCATTAAGGTCATATAACTTTTAGGGGGTGTTTCCCCCTTTTTTCAAAAATAAGGCAAATTTTCTCAGGCGCGTAACTTTTGATGGGTAAGGCTAAACTTGATGAAACTTATATATTTCAAATCACCATAAAATTTGACTCTTTTGATGTATTTAATGGTGTCAAAATTCCGTTTTTTAGAGTTTTGGTTATTATTGAGCCGGGTCGCTCCTTACTTACAGTTCGTTACCACGAACTATTTACTTACCCTTTGGGAATCAAGTTACCCTTTGGGAATCAACGTGGTATTAATCTTATCGATGAAAGGTGCTGTCAACTTTAGTTGATTATTTTTGTGTATTCATATTCACGGTTCAACGTGGCAACATTGACAGAACTGTGGTACTGCCCCAAAAACTTCATAATCTGTAACAGCCCCCCCCTCACCCCAAAAAAATCTTAGAATCTTGAACAGACCTCTGTTTCGCCAACAATGCTCTCCATAACCCCCGAACAAATTTCGTTGTCCATATCCTCCCTCCGACCTCACCTCCGTCGTTCCGCTTGAACAAAAATCCCCCCTCCTTGCACAAATAAAAATTTCCACTGAAATATATAGAAGAACTTTCGTCCAATACATAGTTGAAGTTGATATGCTAAATAAGTGAATCTCCTGCCCCCCCACCACTCTTATTTTACCTTTCAGTTGTTTTATGTTTGTTTTGTAGATTATGTAAATTCTTTCGTGTTTGTTTCTCTCTCTCTCTTTAATGTTGTATTTTTTTGTCGTGAAACTAGTGGGTTTTATTTGGTTTATTCACTTTCAATCCTGTGAATTCTGATCGTTTTGGCAATTTCTTAAATATTTTTTATAGCCTTCTTGACATTTTCGATTTTTTCCCTGGCAAGCCCTGTTGTATCGGGTTGTTTTTTGTAAATTGTTTGTTTACTGACTCAATCATAGAAATTTTTCAGAGATAAATCTTCTCTTAAAAAGTAGTTCCACTGTACAAACTACATTTGATACTACAAAAAGTAGTATCAAAAGATATCATTGCTACCTTAAGCTCTATTTTTCGACGGTACTGGTAAAATTTAATTAGAATATCAATATACAACTTTGAACATATTCAATGTTTTGCATGAGTATAGTGGGTCGTATTCTAAGACCCACTATACTCTTTTTAGCCCAACTTGCGGGTGGTAAGATTGGGATGTCTGGTGTGAAGAATGATGGAACAATTTCACACGCGAGTCTAGCTCAGCTTTTGTAGAACAATAATTACAGTTGTTTATGTACCAGCTCCCGCCTACAACCTCCTGCAAGTAGTATTTAAGACAGTGTGATATCTTACTTTTCGGTCTTGATACCGACAAGCAGGCTCTGTATTAAAGGGTTCTTTAGTCATGCTTGTACTGTTAATCTTTATCGGCATACATGTAAACCCAAATAGATTGTTTTGGGGTAAGTGTCGATCAGCCTCGGGATATTCTTTAGCATCAAATTGTTCTTTGTTTTGACTTTTTGGCAACAAAATCTTTAACTGCCCAGATAAAAATGGAGCAAATTGAGAAGAAGAAAAAGGGATATTTTGAGTCATTGAAAAAAGGAAAGCTATTTATAAAGATATTACAGTAAAAAGGTTGAGATGGCTAGGGCAAGTTCTGCGGATATAGGATGACAGATTGCCACATATCGTCCTTTTCGTCCAACCATCTAGGGCTAAACGGAAAGCAGGTCGTCCGCGGTTGTGGTGGGAGGATGTCGTAAAGAAAGATATATGTCATAAAAAAGGGAAATGGGAATTTCCTCGGAGGGTGTAAAGAGGGAAGCTTTGAATAGATTAGGATCTAAAGTAGCGTGCGTGGCTGTACTGGCCTCAGACGGTTTGGTGCAGCGGTGAGTTGTTGTTACTAGTAGTAGTAGTAGTAGCATTACGGTCAAGACATCCACTTGACCGTTTTCTGTTCGCGTAAGTAAATAGAGAGTAAAAAATATGTAGATAAAAGTCCAAAGTACAAAATGAAAACTACACAGACCTCATAAAAACAAAATGCTCGATTAGCTCAGACCATCTCTAAGCAATAGTGAAAGGGCAACTAAAAAATAACTTCACAAAAAATTACTTCTCAGGTTTGAGTAGCTATTCAACGTTTGATTCTTTTTATTAGTTAGCCTTTCAGCGTTGCTTAGAGAGGGCTTATTTTAATTTAGTGTTTTGTTTATTAAGGTTTTCTTTGTCTTTATGTTGTCCTTAGGACTTGGTTCTATATATTTTTTTAATCTATTTACTTATGCGCACTGACGGCGGTCGAGCGGAGGTCTCGACTGAAATCTGTCTGGAAATAAATTTGTCTTTCTTCTTCACAATTTGCTTCTTTTTGTCATACATAGCCAGTATGATCTTGGGAATTATTTACAACCGTCTAGATTATATATATAGATGATTTGTTTTGCTATTAACCAGAAACGTCAACTATTTAAAGAAATACAAATAAATACACAAATTCTACAAGCTTCGAATAAAGATACACAAAGAAGAAAAATAAATGCAAGATGAGCTAACAAATAGCTAAAACTACGCATTCAAGAAGAAAAGAAAATACGTTAACGCTAATTAAAATTGCGTTTTTTGTAAGAATAAAAATCTTTTAACTATAATTCGAATCCTTGACTCTCTAATACTTCAATATTCACTTAGTTCGAGCATATTCACTGCAAGACTATAAGTAAAATGATAATATTGAAAAGTCCTTGTAAAAAACGAATTCCATCTCCAAGTTCATGATTGGAGCTGTAGGGAAAAAATATTAAACTTGACAAAAAACGTTTCTGTAAGACAATATAAATGTCGAACGAAATAACACTAACAAAATAAATGCTGATGCATCAATCAACTAGTTACACTAAATAAAATAATTAGCCGAATTATTTTTGGAACTCAGAATACAAGTTATTTTGTGAACAAGGAATTTGGCGGATTTGAAATCCTCCCTAAAACAATAACACCACTTTTTAGGTTTCAAAATACGCTAAATGCGAAAATTGAGCTT
Source organism: Artemia sp. Qi Xiang Cuo (assembly GCF_049724085.1). Taxonomy (NCBI): domain Eukaryota; kingdom Metazoa; phylum Arthropoda; class Branchiopoda; order Anostraca; family Artemiidae; genus Artemia; species Artemia sp. Qi Xiang Cuo. Next base: position 6,902,018 of record NC_142799.1, read on the forward strand.
TGTGAAGCCTGTCAAATGAAATACACGCACTATTCCAATATGTGGACTAAATGCGGTATGGTCTCTTTATCAAACCCACCCCTTTTGGTATGCTATCATGTTTCAACTAATTAATGTTAATTTCAGGAATTGCATTCTGTGCTCAAGAATTTGAAAGCGAGCCCAAATATACTGAAGTCAATCCTGGCAATGAGGCTTTATTGGAGTGCAAAGTGCTTAATAAGGCGGGAAGTTGTATATGGCAAAAAGATAGAAAGGTATTTAAATAGTTATATTTCAAAATTAAATTATTTGGTACTTGTTTGTTATACGCACTCTTTTATATATGTCAAACTGGAGACGCGACAGAAAACCCGTTTTGTATGGATTAATTCAAGACACTGCTATACAGTAATGAATGCTTAGCGTGGTTTTCAATGCGTTGACGATATTTAAACTGTTGGTTTTTGGGGTTTAGGAGGAGAAAAAGGTACTTAGGTCAGGTTACGTATTTAATATGCGCTATGCTTTACCCTGCCCCCCCCCCCTAATGTGCAAATATATAGCCCAAATTTCTTTCTAAACTATTATATATTCATCCTATTTTATTTTATTTCATTATCATTAACCAAAGTAGTACTATATAAAAGAGTGCGTTTAACATAGAAGTACCAATTATTTTTATTTAGATGGAGTCTACAGCTGAAATTCTATCATATTTTTCTTCTGCATAGGGTAGTGAGTTTGTAAGGCTCCATTTTGAAGTTGTAATTAATAAGGTTTTAATCGTTTTTTAAGCACCATTTTGGCAGTGAGAAATTAATTTTGATATTTGGCTTTAGCTTGAATTTTATTACATGTTTTCCTGTATTTTGTTAACAAAATACCTTTTTTTAGCATTTGCCATCAACAAAAAAAAATATTTAGACCCCCCCCCCTTGGGAACGAGTTTATTCTACAGTATGAGTCTTTTTACTCCATTTTAAAGTTATAATTTGCATTAAAGATTTTATATGGTGTATAATTTGTAAGCGCCTACGCTTTGATATTTTTTACGTAAGAAATAAATTTTTATATTTTGCTTAGGCAACTTTTTTCTTTATGCTTCTTCTAGAATTTTGATATGGTTAGCCAAACCAAAAAAGAAACATCCATAGAGAAAATGCCATATTTTTCTGAAATATATCAATATTTTGCACCCCGTAAGGCCTATTGCTATTTCATGCCCCTTGCTTGCTTAGGGGGGGGGGGGGGGGTGGTTTGTAAAGTTTAAACTTACCTCCCATTTGCATCAGAAACAAAATTTGCCCCCCCCCCTCTAATGTAGAAATACATACCTTGAATTGGCATATATAGGGGGGGGGGCTGAAATTCATTTCCGAGAGAAATGATTATTATATTCGTAGTCAGCATAAAAAAAGCATCGAATGGTGTATTCACTTTATTCCTAACTCAATAATATGATTTGGTATATATTTACCACGTGTTATGTTATGTAGTTACACTGCCATTCTGATTTGTTAAATAAATAGTTTTCACATTCTTTAGTTTTTTTTTTCATTCTATTATTCTTCGCAATTTATCAAATCATTCCAGTAGGATGTAGCAACGCTTCTTTCGTTTTCCGTTAAAATTACATAGAAATATGGACACCAATTGATAAAAATGCAGTGGGCTGGGGTAAGCGAGCATCCAGGATCTTCGTTTGTTTTTTTCGGGGTGAATTTACAAAAAAAAATTGAAAAACGCATAAAAATTAGCTTAAATTCATTTTTGTACATTTTTACGGGGATCGGGAGGGGAGAGGGCTCAAAACTCAACGGCTTCTCCTGGATTCGTCCTCGGGAAGGGGAAGGATTTTTTTCGACTTCTTAAATGAAGACACCAAAAAAGAACTTTTCAAAATATTTGAAAGGGAAAATATCTAGGGTATGGCAATTACCCTGTCTTCAATTTGTGCCCTTGCAAAACAATAGCTTGGATTGACTTTAAGTACAGTTTTCATTTTCATTGACCCTATGCTGAAATAATTAAGTGTCCGAATTTTAAAATACTATTTTGACGTTTTTCAGCCCATTGGAATGTTTTCTGGAAAGTATGAATGGGCAGGGAATCCAGAAGACGGTGATTGCAGTCTGTTGGTTCTGAATTCTCGACTGGATCTGGACGATGGCGATTGGGAATGTCAAGTGACAGCATCAGCTTTTGACTCACGTGATCAACTCACCTCCAAAGTGGCACAGCTTGTTGTTCGAGGTAAATGACTTCTTTTATGATACGAATTATTTTTTAGTAGGGCTACTTGAATTAAGCAAAAATAAGCTATCTCCAAAAGAAAGTAAGGAGCGGTGGTAAAGTTTGAAAGGAACTAAAATTATCTTATGTATTGCTAGGCGTATATTTACCTTTACCTTTTAGGGGATGGCGTTGCCACCCCCTCTTTGTGACGTTTCATACTCCCAATAAATCTTAAGATAAACTTCACAGAAATGAGTGGGGGTCTTGGTGGAGTGTCAAGAAAAAGAGAATCAGACTCTGACTCATCTGATCAACCTACCTCTAAGCGGTACCGCTCATAGGAGGTTAATAATTCATTTTATGAAATTAGTTGCTTTATTAAGTTTATTAAATTTAGTTGTATATTTATTTTAATTGCAGCGAAGATAGCGACAGATCCAATTTTTATTCGGTCAGCAACCTATAAAATTTAATTGGATTAAGTTCCTCATGTATTTGGGGAGTTTTCACGACATCTATTCTAATTGTGTTCGGTTAAGTCAACACTAGATCGAATTTGAACTCAAAACAAAACTTTTATTTGATCTAAAGAACATTTAACTTAAATTTGATTAAACATTGCTAACCTCATTTTATTCCAATGAATATTTTTGGACTAGGCCTAATCCCAAAAATTAAACTGTGTGGCAAAAATATTGCCTTTTTAGCAACCTGTGTCCTAGGCTAGGGACAAGGGCTTTACTAAAAATTCAAAATCCGCTCTAGTCCCTATTTAGTCTGATGGCTATGCACATGCATTTTTATTTTTTTTTATTTTACTTGTTAATTATATGATTTTGATACAAGTTTTATATTGAAACATTGTGCATATATATATATATATATATATATATATATATATATATATATATATATATATATATATATATATATATATATATATATATATATATATATATATATATATATATATATATATATATATATATATATATTTATATATATTCAAATAATTCAAAATCCGCTCTAGTCCCTATTTAGTCTGATGGCTATGCACATGCATTTTTTTTTATATTTTACTTGTTAATTATATGATTTTGATACAAGTTTTATATTGAAACATTGTGCATATATATATATATATATATATATATATATATATATATATATATATATATATATATATATATATATATATATATATATATATATATATATATATATATATATATATATATATATATATATATATATATATATATATATATATATATATATATATATATATATATATATATATTTTGATTTTATATTATATGATTTTGATACAAGTTTTATATTGAAACATTGTGCATATATATATATATATATATATATATATATATATATATATATATATATATATATATATATATATATATATATATATATATATATATATATATATATATATATATATATATATATATATATATATATACAAGTAAATATATAGACTTCTATCTCTTTACTCTTCACTAAAAAGTACTTGGATACATTTGAAACCTTTCATGGCTTTGAAACGTTAATCCGTTACCAGGACTTACATCACGATAAAAGATTTAAAACTTAAGTTTGACAAGAAATAGAATAAATCAAAACCTGCTCCTAGAACTTTCTCACAGCACCATGAGAAAGAGTAACAAAGTCAGTTTTTAAAAACTGTTTCGCCTCATATAATTTTCTGCTGGGGATCTATATTAGCATGGCCACTTAGAATTTCATAAAATATAAATAATATTAGGCATAAAACACCCGTCTGTCATCAAGGAACACGTGCGCTTGAATTTTAGATGTCTTAATATGTCATAGGGAAAGTAAGGGTGACCTAAAACTTTTCAAAGGGGATCGAATCCGTACTCTAGTCTCTGTAGGCTGTAGCCTGTCAGTCAAGCATCAGCCACATACACTCCCCAAATAAGAAACAATAAAAGCCTGTACCCTTGAGATCTCGAAGTTTTTTAAAAACCATATCAAATGCCAGCGTTACAGCGTAATCATAACCTGCGATAAATACCCCTCGTTGTGTGTTCAATGGAGTGGATTAGAGGGAAAGAATATGTTTTTGGAAGGGAGGATTTGGGGTAAAAAGAGAAAATTGATAAAAAGCTTTATGGCACCCTCCCCTCTTAGTAGGTTTTTGTTAAGCTATTTGATATATGATTACATGAATTTGGTTGTGGGGTATGTCAAGTTCTAATTTACGGGATGTCGCCCTCCCCATCTGGACAAATGTTTCCTCGCTATACTTTGTCTTTTATGCTAATATATTAAGTAATTGGAGTCACAAAATTGCTTTCTGTATCTTTATTAAATTTATAGGCTGATATTGAGTTCTAATTTGAAGTATTAATCAAACGGAATATAAGAGAAAACGTAATAATTAAGGCCATTAATTAACAGAGTTAATTGATATTAAGCCTAATAGTAGTGGGCCTTATAGCCAGAAACAGGTTTGTTGATAATTCTATGGCAAATAGTAAAACAAAAAATAAACAAAATACAAATAGATAAGAAGGAAAAAACATGACATGTCTTACGGAAATTTCTGAATTCTGAAATTTTCCTGAAATTCCAGGGTCTTCCTATTCAAATTATCAAATCAATTTTTTTATTATTACCCACCCCTTGAAAACATTTTTGAATTTTGTCAACTACCTAAACCATGACTAAAAAAATAAACTTGCATCAAATATAAATTTTTCCATATTGATTTTAATATATATATAAAGAATAGTTAATATTAATAATTAATGATTAACAATTAAAAGTTATTAATAAATTTGCATCCAGCAAAAAATCCACTAGCAATTAATGGAAATTAAGCTGCGTCAAATAAAAACCATATCAAATTAAACTTGCAAGAAATAACCATCAAAAGAAATTTACTTTGCCTGGGTTGGGAGTTTTGAGTTCAAATAAAAAAAGCAATAACAAACGGACTGAAACAAGTACGAAATTATTATGGAGACGGTATAAAATACATAGGTTTCAGTGGAAGTGAGGGGATTATAGTTGTCTGATTAACCAGGAATTATTATCTTCATAATGATATGATAGAGAAATAAGTTCAGCCAAAATAAGAAACGACTATTCTTGAGCAGTATTGCTTGCCAGGTTCCACTGATTCCAACTTTTTTTAAAATTCAAGTGGCCTATTACTCTTGCAAGGGTGGCAACTCATGAAAATGTAGGGAAGAGGGGAGCGAGGATTTTTCCTCAGTTGTTATGAATACTCAAATATGGTGTTTATCATAATCTGGAGGGGGGGTGGGTAATTTCATTTTTTTTACAACATTTCAATGAAAATATGGAGAAACGGTATTTTTCAAAATCAAGGGGGGCAATTCTCCCCTGCCCCCTCCCCCAATCGGTGCACCAATATACTTAATATACGAAACATAGTGTTTTGGTTTATGGAATCTAAAGCGTTTTGAAAAAATCACGTGATTTCCAAGAAACTACTGTCAGTTTTTATTTTTGTAATTTGAACAGAACTGCAAGAAAATTGCATGTCTTGGAAAACATATGCCTTTTTTTGACAAATTTCTATAGTTTTAACTACACAAAGTTCTCCTTGAAAACGATCTCAATCAAACATCCCAGAACTTTTGTTCAAAATAGAAAACAAATTAAATCTCAAAGTGGAAACACTTTGCAGAATACAACAAAACATGTATAGGCAAGGGCGCAATTCGCTACGGGGAGAGGGGGCTACCGCTCCCTCCAGAGCTCAGTTTTCCTTCCTCCTCCTTCCACCTGAAATTTAGTTTCTGCAAAAAATCTTGTCAAAACTAAAATAATTCAGCCTGCATAATTCAAGCACACAGAAAAACACATCAGTTTTCTTTAGTAAATATTTGCCTTTATACTATATGGCTCATTTTTTGTTTTTCACTGTCATTTTCACTTGATTTTGGAAAATTGGCTCCAACTTTGCCCCCCCCCCTCAAGATTCTGACGAAATTATGCAACTGCTTATAGGCATTCAAGCTATTAAATGTTATTTTCAGTTGACCGTTACTAATTTAGCGCATTTTCCAATCTGCCTGAGTGTGATTTGAGTTATCAAATTTCCTGTTTTTACATCATAATCAACCTCAAAATGCTTTTGTTTTTCTCACGACTGCCTACAGAGCTCAAAATTAATCTGAGAAATTTCTTTTAAGAACCTTTTAAACCGTTTGAAAGGGGGACTTGAAGAAAAGATCATATTTCGGCACCAGGAAATCGTAAAAGGGGTCTTTCCACCAATCAATAAAATTTGTTAAGCTAATATACTGGTGTTGGGTTGCTTAGGGGGTTAGTGCTTTCTGGTTCGAGTAAAGTGAGTAGGTCAAATTAATCTCTATTAAGAGGCTGAAACAACCTATTATCTCCTTCTGTTACAAATTGCATTGCCGACACATATGGCAAAGTTCTGCAGCTCAATGGAAATATTTTTTTTTCCTCTTTTCTTCGGTATTTTTTTTTAGTCATTTGTAGACCTAGATGCGATTCGCCAGTGAGTTTAGTGTCTTAGTTATTATTGCTTCCCAAGTAAAGAAAAAAAAAACAACAACAAAAAACAGAATGTATTCTTCATCTGTGAATTCGTCTTTTCAAGTGCGATTAATGAAAGTTAATTGTAGGCAGGATATAATGATAACATATCCAGAAATTTTATTAAGGACTGGCTGTCTAGCTATGGGGGGGGGGGGGCAAAGCAACGTGTATATGTGTCATAAATTCTTTAAAAGAAGATACTTTTATGCTACTTTTACATCGGAGAGGTAAAGGGTTTCACAAGGGATGTTACACCATAACACAAGGGGTGTTTAGGTTCAGCTAGCCATAACACATTTGGGAATGACCTGGATGCTAGATTCTATCAACTACTTAAAGGCCATGTCATTTCCAAAGCTTGCTTTGTTTTTAACTTTAAGATAAACTTCACATTCCGACAAATCAATCAGAGGTCCAATTAATCAATAACTACAACTACGAGTATATTGGGCCATATCCGGGGTTTTGTTGGGGGGGGGGTACAATTTTTTTCATACGCATCAAGAATTCGTTTATATGCAATTTTGCTACGTTTTTACGAACTGGACAAAAAGGTAATGGTGCATTTTGCGGGCACCACCGCTATAGACTGTATCAAGGAAACCAGTCACGAAACCCGTCAAACAGGCTATTTCCAAGAGACCGCTAATAAATAAATGATTGCAAAGCCGTAGTTTCTCAATGAGTTACAATATATAAACGATTGTTTTTGGGGTTTAGGGGGGAGGTACCTAGGTTAGGTTACGTATTCAATATATGCTATGCTTGATCTCCCCCTCCCTAATGTGAAAATATATAGCCTAAATTTGTTTCTAAACTGTTATATATTCATCCTATTTTATTTTATTTCATTAGCATTAACCAAACTTGACTCTCCCTCTGGATATTGCCCTGCGAGCATATTTTCTCATTAACTTAAACAAATGAAAATATACCTTAAAATCGCACTTTTTGCTTATTTTTGATAACTCACCCCCCAGAAAAATCTTCTGATACCCAAACACTCCCAAGGCTTTTGGGTATATGGACAGGCATGTCATCCCGATAGATATTACTGGAGCCAACTTAGTAAGAGAGATCTAATTAACCTAAACAATTAGTGTAACTAGAATGTACAGATACATTTAAAAAAAAATTCGAGAAAATTTTGTTGCGTTGTTTCGTGACAGACATCTTGGCTGTGCTAATTCAAAATGTGGTTTTTTCAGCCAATACAAGTTGAAAGTTGTTCTTTATTTCTTCTTTTGTTCCACTTGACGAGCGATTGTGTCTCAGGAATTAAACTCAATGGCAACTTGTATTTTACATGAATAGAAAAAACAAACAAAAAAACAACTGGACACAAACGGAGAAAACACATTTCTATTTACCCGAAAAACTTTGCTATATGCGCCAATAATGCAGTTTATAGACATTCAAAAGAATTGGTCCGGTAAGACACTCCCCCCACCCCTCGCCATATTCTATATATCCCTGAAAAATTCATATCTTTGAATTTTGCCAAATATTAACATTATTGTTGGCAAGGCCGTATCCAGGATTTCGTTGGGGGGATTACAAAAACTTTAAAAAACGCAACAAAACTTGCTTATATGCGTTTTTGTCACTTCTTACGAGTCAGAAAAAATTTCAGGGCTGAAGGTTCAAGTCCAGCAACCCCCTGAATCCCTTGATTGTAGGTATACAGCCTAAGCTTTAATGAAGAAAATCGCTTTTTTCTAAAACGAGGAGAGTGGAGCCCAAAAAGCTGATTCTAAAGCAATTTCTTTAATTTTTTTCTTGACAACTCTTGAACTGTTAAGGTTTTGGCTAGTATCTTTATTCCAAATGTTAATTTCTAATAGATCAACTTACAGAATGAATTATTTGACCCATAAATGTGTTTTATGTAAAAATTAAGTAAGGAACAGATACAATACTTTAGTGGATGAGGCTAAAATGAGTCTACTTCACCAGAGGGGGGGGAGAGAAGTGAGATCAAGTAAAGTCTTCTTTTTGTTATTTTCAAAATTTGCGTCCTTTTCTTGCCCATAATTGACATTTACTTGATACTTAGAAGGCATTTCAATCCATAGCCCGTCCAGTTATTCCCAGAGTGAGGAATAATGCAAACTTTTTTTTTTTTTTTGGCTGTACGTCGCCTGAAAGCGGTTTTGCCGAATCTGTTTTTCCAAAAACGGGAGAAAAACGAGTTTGAAAATTTTGACATTTGTATCTCAGAATCGGAAATAGCTAGAGCGTTGATTTTTGTTTCAAAATTAAGAAGAAAAATTTCTTATATCGTTGTGCTTATTTTTATTGGTCTAAGGCGAGCCTTTCCTGAGATAAAATGGAATGAATATCAGTTTCGGCAAAACCGCCTGAAAATTTCGGAACATAGGTAAGATATGGCAAAACGGAATCGGCTCAGCATGAATTAGAAATGCGACTTTCGGCAAAACATATTTCATCTGATAGACAAATTTTAATTTCGACAATTAACTGGGAGTTTTACAATAAAATGTAACAAAAGATCAGTGGGAGGTCTCACTTAGCAACAAGCTTCTTGGAATTTCTGGTTTTAACCTTCGGAGCATTAACGGCAGAGGCTGTTTTGGGACACGCTGTGATTTCAGCTGAAGTACTAGGTACCTCAGCTCTGTTACAACTTCTATTAAGACTTTTCACATATGTCACATCTAGTGCTGGGATGAAACGGTAAAGCGATTCTACGTCTTTTATATTTGCTGTTGGCAACTCAACTACTGTACTAGAAGGCAAAGGAGGCAGCAACCTTTCCACAACATTCACTGCTGACACATTGGGCAATGGCCTCCTTGGGCTAGCCTCTGGTGCAATCAGCGCTACAGAAGGAGTAGTATCCGCAAACGAAGTTTTGTAGAACACCCTTTTGCATAGTCCTTGCTTAAACTGTAGTAACTTCACCTTTGAAAATGGCACTAAGCTATACTTAGCATTTGGACGTTTTGGCGTAATCAAAAAACTTCTGTTTGGTCATTTGAATAATGACAAACGGGTCACAGGGGCCGAACAATCAAAAGCATTTTTGTCAAGTCTAGTAGCGAAAAGACTTCCTTGTACTTCAAAGACCTCTCAATGACGCTGTGAACAGCATCGACCTCCTGAATCATGGAGTGGCCAGGCTCAGAATACTTCATTGTTATACTCTGGACGTGTGAACGCTTCTTCAGGATGTCTTGCATCATGTAGCTCATTACTTGATTACGATTTTGAGGCACACATGAATCTGACCATGTAACCAACTTTCTGATGTCAGGATAGGTAGTAAAAACCTTATCAAGGATACCACAAAGACCACTGGCAATATCATTTCCACTTCTACCAGCAAGACATTCTGACCACAAACAACAATAAACTTTCTTGATTAGCTCTCCTGTCTGTCTGTGAAAGGTAAGAATAGCAGTTAAGTTAAAGCAAGTGATCTTCCTTTTGTAAAAAAAAAAGGATGAAACATCCCCCTTTGGCAAAGAAAAAACGTTTTCCATATCAAAACACAATACGGGGTCATCCGAAGCCCTGTCCTTACCTCTTTCTTCTTTGCTTTCTAGTTTTCCTTTCACATGTTTTGCCTGAGAGGTTTTGACCTCCTCAGATAATTAAGTACCATTTTGTTCAGCCACCTTTTTTTCTTCACAAATATCGCATCTGTCAGTTTTAGGAACATAAAATGCAAGATTAAATTCACTCTTTTTTTGTTCCTTTTTTTAGGTAAAGGTTTTGTTGTTTTCAAATAGTACATCCTTTTGGAATCTTTTGACAATGCCCAAAAGTTTTTAAACACAATTTGACGATCAGTCTCCGAGAAATGTTCAAAACATCTGAAAAGACACGAATGAGGGCAATTAAAGGATTTCACTTCCTTTTCCTTTCCATGTACTTTTTGGTAACAGGGTTCAGATAAACATTTCCAGAGTTTACTGCATTCTTTATCTGATTTTTCACCCACTTTTCCTTGTTATTTAACCTCTTTCTGACTTTTTTGGATGCATTATTTCTCGTTTCTGTACCATCATTTCCTTCTGTGGTTGGAGACATGCTAGCAGAAGCTGTTTCACTGATTTCTCTGGTAGCCTCCGGTTCACTTTCTGTTCTATTACTTGTCCGAGTAGTAGGAGAGCTGGACTGGCCAGCATCTTCGCAGAGTGCAGTACTTTCGACTTCTGATGAAGATCCCTTACTGGGTGGAGATTCTGGATCACTTTCCACTTGCGGGAAATACGTCGGGTCAGAATCTTCATCTGAAGACAAATCTTCGGGGCTAAAAAAGAAATCTTTATGTTCACCCATGTTACTGGAACATTTTCTAAGAATGATTTTAGTGACACAAACTAGTTTGTGTCAATGCAATATTGACATGAACATCCCATTCAGGAAGATGTTTGCCAGCTGAATCAGGACTAGCTCCCCAAGTAGGAAACAGATTAGTGTTCTAGACTGTTTTCTGCCCATGAACCTTCATTAGCACCTCCTTTAGAACTGTGGAAGCAAACTCCAATTAATGCTGCTATACATACTTCTGTCTCAAAATATCTAATTCTTACCTGTCTGTTTCAAAAATATCTGGGGAAATCGACATTTTCAATCTCTTGGGCCTCATAATTATATCTTGTTCATCAAGATAAGAAAGATCGTCTTCTTCTTCTCCATGGTCGCGTTCAGCAAATCAGCAACTTTCGGCAAAACGGACCATGCTATAATCCCGTATGCGATTCGGCAAAACCGCTTTAAAGAAATCGAAAAATATGCGATTCGGCAAAGGAGAACTGCAAAATACAGGCAGTTAGAGACGTCTTACAGCAATGTCAATTAGACCATTCGAAAGGAGATTTTTTTTACACAAGAAGGCGTTTGTAACTCAGTTTCGTCAAAAATTGTTATTTTCGGCAAAACTGCTTTCAGGC